>NC_089662.1:11369255-11599255 GCF_037042795.1 Molothrus aeneus
TGCCCAACAGAACTGATTGGTGTTGTGGTTAGTACTTGTCATTTCATGGGGTTTTTTCTAATCTCCAAGGGCCTTGGTGTATTTAACTTACAACATCCCCCCACATTTTAAAGCCTGTGGATATTTGCCTGTGCCTAAGCTGAACACAGAGGGGGGAAAAAAGCAGCTTAATTTGCAAATGTCACAAGGTTCACATTGTCACTTTCTTCATATTCTTAGTCTTATTCTTTCTACTGCACTAATTCTATCAACAACACTCAGAAATAGCTGTGCAAATGAAGCTGCCTGTGGGAGCAGAGGAAAGGAAAGCAGGCAGAATATCAGCAAAAACACATGAAATAAATAACACAGTGCAGCCTTGTGTTCTCTCACAGCAAGTGGACACCAGGACTTTAATCTGTTCTTACAAAATCTCCACCAAGTCTGGTTCTGCAGCTCTGTGAAGTCACTCTCATTTCCAGAAATCCTCTTGTGTCCCCACTTCCCCAGAAGAGCGATGGCCAATGAGCTGGATTACCATAAATTCAGCAATCAAATTTACACAGCTCTGGAGATGCAAGTAAAATGAGTATTGTATCTTCATTTCCTTTGTGGCACTTTATCAACCTCTTCCTCTGCTGATGGTAGAAGTCAATAAAATCCTATTAACACTAAGATGTTGTATTAAGTTTGACAGTTTACAAATTGCAGGGGTTTTCATTTCAAATATGAGCAGCTTGAGATACTCTGGAGTTCCACTGAATAAAATTGTTAAAGTTGGAATGAAGTAGATAAAATAATTTGGGGGTATTTTTTTCCTCTCCTTTTAAAGGCAGCAGCAGAAGGAAAATCAAACATGAAAAATAACCTTATAAGGCTTCCTGGGAGATTAACATTAGTCTAACCAGGAAGACCAGCAGAACCATAACAGATCTATATTTTGAGCAAAGCATTCACCTTGCTATGGACTCCATGGGCTCTGTAGCAGGCTCTGCTGCTCTCTCTAATCACAAGTAACTACCTTTGCAAAATGAGTACCACATCCTCAGAGAAAAAGGCTTAAAGCAACTGAACACTTTAATAGGCAAATAAATAGAGATACCAGCAGCAGGGATGGAGTTGGCACCTGCAGAAACAGCAATCAAAGGTGTGGCTGACCAGTTGGTAAATGAATTAGGAATTATGCCAGAACAAACTTCGGGACAAATCTAAACCTACTCCTGCAACTGGGCAAATTGCCACAATTTCTGCACTTATTCACCCAGTGATTTAAATTCCCATTAAATAATATTTGAGGAAAACAAACATCAGACCCAGTTGGTGCTGTTGTTCCAGTTTTTTCAAAGATGAAAAGTGTTCTCTCAGAGAGGAGCACATCAGTAAAAAGCATTTAAGCAAAGTCTAGAAACCTTCCCTAAATAAGAGATGTAAATGCAAAGCAGGTGACTGGAAATGTGAGAGAAGGAGGAAAAAAAAAAAAAAGACTTCTTTCTTTTGTTTTACTTTTTAAGAAAAAGATGTGTGTCCCTTTTAAGTAGAATTGCAAAGCCTCTCAAAAATTTCATAGTCACTGAACTCCTCAAGGATAGGGATTCTCCCAATTAAATAATTCATTAAATCAGGAAAGCACCACTCAGACGCTCCAGTCAGAAAATAACATAGGGTTTGTATCTGCAGCCTTTTTAATACCAACAATTCAAAACAGCACTGAGCTTGTGGCTATACATAGATTCCTCAGATCACCACTCTCACTGCAGAAGACAGTCTTGGACTGCTCACAAGACAGAGTGGGAGGCTTTATTTTGAAGCAAACATTGCCTCCAGTAAAGGATGTTTGCACACAGCAATAACTTGCCAGTGTTTAAGGCCAGGAGCATTCATAACACCCACTTATAATCATTCAAATATATCTTTTTTCTCTTTTTTTTTTTTTTTTTGCCTGTGAACTATACATCATGGCAGGAAAAAACCCAACTTCTGCTTCAAGTAATTTTGTCCAGCTATGATAGCAGGTGGATCATATTGAGCCATCTATCCATCACCTGCCTGCAGAACACTCCCACACTCACAGCACCCCAGATTTCCATGCACACCACAAAGGTGCTTCCCTGGCCTCTGAGGCTGCCTGGGCTCCCTCTGTTGTCCTTGAGCTCGGGGGAGAAGGACAGAGTGGCAGAATTGTGTGAATTCAGCACCACAGTTCATTTATTGGCACAATGATTTCGCTGGTTTAAGTGGTTGGGAGTTCAATCTTGCAGGCTTAAATTTCACCTTAAGCAGCAGAACAAAAAGATGTCTCTCTACAGAGCCAGGAGAAAATAATCTGCTGGTAAAGGTAGAATTTCAGGGGGGAAAACTGAACAATACATGTGAGGGTTTATGTTATTTACTTATTTGTAATGCATGACCTCCCTGAGTGCCAATTAAAGCTTAGGGTAGGCCAAGTGCCACCTTCACACTGCCAACCTGCTCCCTAAAACCAGCCACAGTGGAAGTCAGGATTTGGAAATAAAACTCAAAAGCCCAGGAAAACAATATCTGAAAGGTTTTCTTCCCAAAACATTGGTTGTGATTTGTACTGGGTCACCTCCTCAGACCTTTGCATTCAAAGCTACACATTCAACGTGTCAGATGTGAGCCACAGCACCTCAGACACAGGGTATATTTTAGCACCTGGTTCATACTGAGAATAGAATGCTTTAAGTGCCCAAATATCTGAAGAAAGGAAGGGATTTTAATATTTCTCCCCAGCCAAACTGAAATAATTATGTGCTGTCAAGTCAGCAGTGAAATATGAACACAGAGCACAGGACAAACCTTTCTGCCTTGTTGTGATACTGTTATGAGTGATGCATTTTTAGCCTTATATCAGGAGACAACATCTCAACATCCTTTGGTATTTTACTGTCTTGCTGACTAACAAAATAAAGCATGTGAACCCTTTTTATTTTCAGGTTCATCAGTTTTATATTCCTACATTTTAAATCTGATGATATCCAACACAGGCAGCTCCAAATATGCTGTTTTCAAGAGATACCAGCTGACTGTCTTTGATTCCATAAAAGCCTATTTTCAAAGTATTAGCTGTCTACACCTGTATTTTTTAATACACAATGTAACAGTCAAAGGAGAGGCAAAGCAGATGGAAAATGCAATTACAGATTCTTCTCTAAACAGGGGTAACACCCCATGGTGGCCTTACAAAAGTTGATTTTGTGCACTCTGCTGGACCAGGCCCCAGATTCCTTGCTGCTTACATATCACACACTTTATTAGAATTTAAGAGGAATGTGTGCATTCAAGCCACCTCCAGCCTGCCTTGATTAGCTGAAAGGTTCTGTTCTACAAAACCTTTGTTAGAATCCTTGATTTCAGCTCCTCCATATAACGACAAACAAGAATATGTTAGAAATATAGGCCTTTAAAAGGGAAGTTCCCTGAAGCATAACAGAAAATATTTATGTTTACATCTGCCTGCCTTAATTTCTTGGGGTTTTTCCACCAAGACATTTCTCCTAAAGCAGCAGAACTCATTTGTTAAGTCTTTGACTTCCTCAGCCCCTCATGCATTCCCTGATTCAGCAGGAACACTATCAAACACCTGGTGCTTTGCTGCTCCTGAGTAGCCCAATTATCACTTGGATTGCATCAAAATTAGGTTCTTTTTCAAATGGCTCAGCTGCCCTCTCTTGAGATTATTTTCATGCTCAGACTGTGGCTCTCAAACAAGGGATGTTGTACAATCTAAAGCAAATTTCCTCTGCCTCTCTCTCTTTTCACCTCTCCTGGGCTCACAACAGGGTAAGAGACAAACAGAAGTGAAGATGTGAGGAGCCAAAACAGCAGAGACAGAAATCCACTGTCCCCAACCCCGAGGGACAGCAGGGACAGAAATCCACTGTCCCCAAACCCGAGGGACAGCAGGGACAGAAATCCACTGTCCCCAAACCCGAGGGACAGCAGGGACAGAAATCCACTGTCCCCAAACCCGAGGGACAGCAGGGACAGAAATCCACTGTCCCCAAACCCGAGGGACAGCAGGGACAGAAATCCACTGTCCCCAAACCCGAGGGACAGCAGGGACAGAAATCCACTGTCCCCAAACCCGAGGGACAGCAGGGACAGAAATCCACTGTCCCCAAACCCGAGGGACAGCAGAGACAGAAATCCACTGTCCCCAAACCCGAGGGACAGCAGAGACAGAAATCCACTGTCCCCAACCCGAGGGACAGCAGAGACAGAAATCCACTGTCCCAAACCCAGGTGAGCAGGGTGCAGGAGAGCTCAGGCCAGGAAACCTTCCAGAGGTGCCCAGCACACACCTGATGATCTGGACATTCTTCACCAAACTCCAAGTATCAATCAGGCCAATTTGTGCAGAAAACAAAACACTCCCAACCAAACCAGCAGCCTTGGGTGACCTGCAGCAATTTGAACACCTTACATGAGATGGGCAGGAGCACTTTACTGAGGGAGTTGGGTGAAATGGCAAAGCATCCAGTTTAACAAAGTATATATGTTCTTGGTTAAAATAGTAAATATATTTTAAATTATAATATTAAAGTGACGCATTAAATTGAATTCTTTAAGAGAATAATGAAAGATTAGGTCACAGTACTGAGCAAATATATTTCATAGTAAACCAAATGCAGAGAGTGCATTTGAGGCATTGCTAGAAAGCAGTAAATACACGTGCTGCTCCCTCTGAGAAGTGCAGTTTGCTATTGCACTAATCTGATGCTTTCCTTGTGAATTAAATTGTTCTCTTTAGAAGCTGAAGGTCAATAAAACTCTTCTCTAAGCATTGAGGAACCAGAACATTTCCTCATTAAAAAAAACAACCAACCAGAAAAGTTGTCTCTTCAATCTGAAGAGTTCAGCCTAACTTGAGTATTACAAAGTGAGTGAGGCACAGGGAGAATTGCCCTGATTTTCTCCAGAAGAATCAAGGTAACCAAAGGTTAATCAATTATCTAGAATAAAAGCAACCTTGAGTTCTACAAACTATAGATTGGATTTTTCACATAGAAACACTTCTCTTAGTCACAGTGACAAAACAGTTACTGTGAAATACCTGGGAAAAGTTACTTGGGAAATTAACCCACAATAGAATAAAAATAATATTCCTAAGAAAACCCAATACTTAGGAAAGGTAAGTTTATAATTTAACACAATGTTACAAACAGTAAGAACTTCAGTCTCCTACTAAACTGTGGAAGTTTTGCTGCTTCCAAACTCCTTCCCAACTGGGAACAAGAAAAACAGACAACCCCTGGATGGAAGAACATTTTACATTAGTAAAATTGGCTATAGAAGCAAAGTTCAAGCAAAAAATCAGGATTTTTCCAGTGCCCATTTCAGAGGGTACTTCAGGAGCATTTAGCATAATAATGCAAAGTAAAATGGGCATCAAACCTGCTGCTCAGTAAAGTAAAGCTACAGCAACTTTCTGCTTATTGGCAGCATTTTTACAGCACTGACCAGGATTAAAAAGGCACCTCTTGTTATAAAAGAACATCTCTGCTTTCAACCTCTATTCCCAGATGTTTACACTATCTGTTCAAAGACCTATTAGATCTAAACTCTTTGATATGTGACCGGCTACTTCTGCACAGCTTTTTGTTAACTGAGATCTAAACCCAGCAGGGAAAAGGACAAATCAGTTCTTTCATCAAATTTTTGCACTATCAATTCACTATGAACAGAAATGTTCTTTGCTTGGTTTTTCAGCACTCTAGTACATCATGAGTTTGGAAGGACAAGTGAAAAAGGACAAAATTCACCTCTTGACTAATGTATTTTTAAACGTATTATTTCTGAAAAACATAAATATGAGCAATTTTACTTTTGAATAAAGATTACAGTGGAAAGTTCTGGATATACACCCTGAATACAATTACTTATTTCTCCCCTCAAACACTACTGCAGTGAGTGCCAGTCTCTTCACAATGAAGAAAATTCTGATACTCCTTAGGCCAAATATTTAATTTTAAATACTGAGAAAAAACCTTCAGATTTAGTTCACTTATACAAGCAATGAGAAACACATTAAATCAGGAATTAGTGAATAAAATACATCCAGCAAATGTTAATTCATTTCTCGAATGAGAGAACGTTTCTCTTGCAAAACCCAGGAACACAACCCAAACCACAAACAAAACAAGCAAATGAAGAAACCAAACACTTGAATCTTTCAAATCAAAGGCAAAATTATGTTCAGGAGCTATGCAGAGCTGAAGAGGGTTCTAACTATATATACAGAGTAATAAATACCTATCACTGACAGTGTGAAAACAAACACCGACCAAAATAAGTTTTTGCTATATTAAACATAAAAATGTTTCAGAATTATATTTGGATTTTTTTTTAATGAAGTGGAGTTCTGAAAGCAAACAGAACACTTAATATTGATTGCTCATCTTGCCAATAATGTTAAACCACATCCACAAACCAGCATTTAAAGCTGCATTATTTCTTCAGGAAAGTTCTCACACACATCTCTCTCCATCTCTGCTCTGCATTGCAATTGAGCAGAGGTCTACAAACTAAATGATGCATGAATGTGTATAGATTCAAAGTTCAATTTCTTCCATCAAAAATCCAAAAAGCACTGCCAAAGAAGGAGGGGAAAAAACCCAGCAAAAAGGAAAAACAGCATCTGCTGATATTAAACTCTGACTTTGCCACTCTGAACAGAATTACAAAACCTCATGTAATGACAGAATAATTAGGCATCCATAAAGCAATCATTGGAACATTGTCAAAAGTCAAGTCTTTGGGAAAAAAAATGAAAAAAAGATACAAATATCAGCACTTTCCCCAGCATTCCCCAAGTCTGGGCGTTTTGCTTCCCCTGACTGACTGCAATCAATGAGTCAGCTGCAGTGGGTCGAACACAACTGGGATAAAATGGCACCTTATGAAGTAACTGCCTCCATAGATCTCCCCAAATGAGTCATAAAGCCATTCATCAATAGCCCACCTCGTGCAGCACGGCTCAGGCAGGAGGGGAGTGCTGGGAGCAGCAAAGCTCACTCTGGGATTCCATTTGCAGCCCATAAATCAGGATTTCTTACATTCTCTGCCACCATTAAGTGAGGAATGAGAACCTCCACTATCATTAGTCGACAGCTAACAAGGCATTAACATTTTCATTAACAGTGTTGACAAATCCAAATCGATTTTAAAAGCTCATTTGCATCATATCCTGAAATTGTGAAGTAGAAGGGAACAGTCTGACAACTTGATTATATGCTATAGCTCAAATTTTTGTTTTTCTGCTTATGTATAGCTGTGAAGTGCACATCACATCTGGTTATGTTCTGGTGCCCTCAGATACTCAGTTTGCAGCTGCTGCATCGAGGTTGCTGTGCACACAGAGGTGATGATCTTTGGGTGTGTGGTTTGTGAGACACCACAGCCTGAGTTCTCACTTCACCTGCACTGGACCAGAGGCAGCCACTGGATCCTCTCCCACTTTGCCTCCTGACCTTTTCTGATAGGCAGATCTTCTTTCCTGGAATTAGGAAGGGTCAGTCCCAAAAGAGGCTCAGCAGCCATCCAGAATGAAAGCCTGTAATGTACACTAGACACTGGGGGTTTTCTTTGAATTCCAAAACATTATCTGCTATTGCTTTCAAATTTCATTCAGCACCCTTCAGCCAAATTAAGCAATGCTACAGAGAATTACAATAAAATTCATTCTGTAATTGACAGCCTCTAGAATGGACTAATTAAATTATGTTTCAATATTCCAGATTTGGTACATAAATACAGTTAATATTTCTTTTTGCAAAAAAATACAGTTAACATTTTTTTTTTGGTATGATAGAGAGCAAGCAAAATTCTGAGAAACAGATTCACATGAATGTGTATCCTGAAGAGGAAGAATATTAGACAATTTCAAATGCACCTTAACAGCAAAACACATAACATTTATTGTAGTCATTAAGGAGAATGCTTTTTTCAGTTATACATTTTTGGCTTTAGTGACAGTATATACATTCGGCAAGATGATCTTTTATTTTTAAGTTACAAGAACATATTACAGCCACAAGGAAAAATAGAAGGTTTAAAAAAATATCTCATTCTGGAGTTGGGTGTGCTGTGCACAGCCTCCATCAGCTACTTTCATTTCTCTCTCTAGAGGAGAACACAAACAGGGATCAGTGCTGCCTTTACCTTCTCCCAGTTCCAGCTATAATCACAGGGCTTAAAAATGAAAGCAAAACTGCTACTAATTAAGTGGCTTTGAATTAGACACTTCTTGTCCAGAACAACTGCTCCAAAATTGATCTCCCATAAATTCATCTTTGCAGTCTGAGCTAACATGCTTTGCCTTTCTGGCAGCAGGGAGATGAAAAGCAAGCAGTGCATGATGTGCAAGTTGGTATTTTCCTCTCACTGAATAAAAATCCTCTCAGACTGACTTGTCTGGCTCCACTGACAGTGACAAGCAAGGGTTTATCTCTGCTGCCTTGCAGAGCACACACAACTCTGAGGCTGTTCCATAACCTCTGTCCCTGAAGATGGACAAGTCCTTCTCTAGAGTGCAAAGCAGGACATAAAAAAAAAACAAAACCCAAAGCCACAAAACCCAGCAAAACAGAAACACAAGCAAAAAACCCAATGAAAAATGTGTTTAAAATATACCAGCAGCACAACATAGAGTTTGAAGATAAAACTGTCAAAAGCAATGTCCTTGATAAATATTAAGTATTCATTTAAAGTTTCTGATGTTTTAATATTCCTTAAAGTCACACCAGGAATTCTCTTTCAAGATCCAGACAGTTCTGCCAGAACTGGCCAGTTTTGAAGTGTTTGCTTTTTAATACTGTCTCCCTTATTTTGTCAGTTTACAAGCTCTCTTTCCAAAAATTACTTTTATAACAAAACCTTAAAAACTTGAATTTCCTATTTGCCAATTCCTCTGCACCAGGAAACCTCATATATCATATACAATGATACTTTAATAACTTACATGCCTTTCCTAAGATCTCCATAATTACAACAATCAGGATCCTGGCTAAAGCTGAGACAAATAACACCATTTGTTAAGAGAAGCTTTGCAGCCTGGGATGTTTTTATCCCTGACCATGGCAGGAAAGCTGCTGCTAATGCCTGTTCCATGGGCAGCAAATTGCCCGAGGTACAGGCAGGCCCAGCACAGGCTCCGTGCTGGGTTTACTTAGGCTCTGATCAATAAGTTCTGTGCATCTTGCCTGTATTGGAGCTCTCCTTATTACAGGCTCAATTGATCCTCCGAGCAACAGCAGAGATTGTGCTCCATGGGTAGAGCAGATGTTGTTCTGACCTCCACCCACCAGCTCGGAGAGTTTTCTGTCTGCCTTCCGTGAAGAAAAATATCCCAATAAAGAAAAATATCCAGGCCCACGTCACGCCCTTGAACAATGGATGCTGCATTTGTTATACAGAAGTTTCTGCTAACGCTCTCTTTATTTTATTTTTAAAAAATCTCAACACCCACGTCAACACCCACCATGAAAATCACAGTAAACTACTCATTCCTAAGAATTTTAGAAACATATCCTTGACTTTTAAAAACTTTAAATTTGTGAAAAAGAGCACAGCAAATTCTAGAAGGCAACACTACAGCAAAACAAAGAATCCATTTTCTGAGATTGCTGTCAGCTATAGGTTAACACAGTAATACCACAAAGTGATACTGGCCAAAGAAATCTTCTGTTATTTGAATTAATTGTTATCTTTAGCATTAAGGTAGCACAAAAACCAGAAGTAAACCCACCAAATAATAAATGAAAATTTACAACCACCAAATCCTTCTTAGGAGAACAAGGAAATCTCATAAATATAGAAAAAACCCCTCTCAACTAGGAGATACAAAAGATCCTTAAGATAGCAGCGATAAAGGAAATAGAGGTACAAAGGGAGAATTGTGATCTGAAAGGATGGGATATTGCTTTTGAGAATATCTGATATAAGGAAGACCAAGGGGAAGTATTGATATATCAAATATTTGTTATACTTAGAAACTATTTAATAGGTTAACCTGAGTGCTGGGAAAGCTGAAGGGCAGATGGAAAACACTAAACTCACCCCCATACACACATAAAAAGCAGGAGAACTTTTGGGCAAACAACTATGACACAATAATGCCCATTTCTGTGCTGAGCACCACCACTCTGCCTTTGAGCAACAGCCAAAACAGACTGGGGAAGGAAAAAGGGAGGTTAAGACAACAATATACGAGAGAACAGAGCACTCACAACTCTTTAGGCCCTATTGGTATCACAAGGTGTAATAAAAACCCTACAAACCCAGAGAGGTTGGTTACCTTAAGGAGTCCAAAAACCCTACAAAGCCCAGAAAGTTCCATTACCTTTAGAAGTCAAAAAACCCCTACAAGCCCAGGAAGCTCTGTTACCTTTAGGCTCCCAGCCCCAGAGCTGCCAGGTAAATGCTGGGTGCCCCCAGCCCCTCCCCAACCCACCTGGGGGTTCAGGCAGAGCAGCCAAACCCAGGGCAGAGCTCTCACCATCAACCTGTGACCCTCAGCACTTGAGAAAAGCTCAGCTGTCACAATTAGTGAAGAACCTCAGGGTTCAATTCCTGGCAATTTTCTCTCACGTTTCAGGAATTCAGAGTATCAGGTGATCATTGTGCTCAAGGCAATCCAAAGCCTGTGGCCTATCCAGGCTGATGAACATGACCAAGATATTTTAAGTCAGGACAGAACCTTGCATCTCATTAAAAAAATAAGAATAAAAACATCATAGAGATTAAATTAGGGAAAAAAAAAACATCTAGCTCCTTCATCCTAATGGGTATTGACATTATTTTCTTTTCTCATGTATTTTGATTGGTCTCTTATTGATCCCCAGGTCTCACCCTTCCAGGTTCTGGAGTACAGAGCAGCTGATGTAAAGAACCAGAGAATTTTCCTTGGTGTCTCTGCCAGGGACAAGTCTGGGAAAGGTCTGCCCCTATGACCAGGACCCTGGACCAAAAGTGAAACAGGAACAGCTACAAACTTGGTTATTGGAGAATATTGTAGCAAATAAACCAAGGAAAATCTCATGGACCATCAGATTGGCAGAAAGCAAAATTGTGGGCTTTGCTCAGTAACCTGCCTAATGTACCATCCACACCCATACCTGTGCTTAGAGGTTGGAGAGGGGAGAAAAATGTTCCTCTTCTCCCTTCTCTGCATGTTTTAAACCACAGAATGAACTTCTAAATCTTTTATGCAAACTTCATCAGACCATAAAGACATGCAACTAGAAATTACTGAGGACCAGAAGAAGCAATTTGGAATTAATGTCCTATCAGGATTTCAGGACATACTGTGCTATTCAAACATGACAATAATTTTAGTGAAAATCTCTAAATTTTGTTTGTGATCAAGGCAAGTGTTGATTTTGAATTAAGGCAGGTCACAACAATTGTGCAGCAGCATTGGTAATCCTGCCAGGGCAAGTATGAAAAGGTTTGGATATTGGAGCATTCCTTTTTGTTTGGTAGTTTAAATTTCACCTTTTCCCCCTCCACTTGTCCAACAGTCAAGCACTATAAAGCCAATGGACAGGAAAAGTTATTTTAGGATCAAGATGTCTCACCAGAAACGGAAGGAAAGCAAACAGTACCATGTAAGTGCCTAAGTCTTCCTCCACTACCCCTGTGCTTCCACTTTATTTTTCATTCCTGGACAGCTACAGTAGTTTCATGGAGCCCTCAGCTACTGCATTATCAGCAAAGCAAAATGAAATAAACTGCTACAATTGCTTGTCACTCCTGTCATTTCTCCATCCTATTAAGTAGCTCTGTGATTCATCCAAGTGGGCTGGAGCTGGGATCAGGATGTGAAAAATAGCCTTGTCTTCAGCTTAAGATATTTCTTGTGTTTATAGGTAACGAGATCCAGGCTCCATCTCTGGAACACACATGTTACTCCTCATTAAATTTGAAAGGGAATGTCTGTAATTTCAATCTGTTCCCTCTTCAGGTGTAGGTGTAGATGATCTTATTCACTCCAGTGGAGGGTTGGAGAAAGTACAGAAGACAAATACATAGCTGAAGACATTGCAGGAGTGATAGGCAATAATTATACAGCCTGATGGGATGTTTGTCACTTTTCTTGGCTTGTTTAATGTTGCTACAAAGACATAAATGCATTTTTCCTCTCCACAAAACATTTGGAGAATTGATGCTTGCTAAAGATCAAATGCATTTTGACTTAATGAAACCAAAAGATTGGAAAAATGAGTGAAAAATCTTCGTTCTTAATCTCTTTCACTAAGCAAGGAGAGTAATAAAAAAAACCCAACACAAAAAAAGGCAAAAACCACGAACAAACAAATAAATGGGTTCAAGAGAATTTTAAAATATCTATATTTCTATACTTTGTGTAATGTAAAATTCACTCATTTCATGTTCTTGAAGCTTGGCCAGAGAGGCTCCAGGAAGAGCATGAGAGTTGTTTGTAGATGAAGATGAAGGAACAAAGCCCAGGATTAGCCAGGGCCTGGATTAGAGGGGGAGCTGCATTAGAAGATAAATTCCCAAACACACAAGGATCTGCTTTGCATTTTGACACCCCTCTGTGGTCAGTTTAAAAGGTTCTGATTCACACTTCAGCCTAGAGAAGGGAATTTTCCCCTTTCTAATACAAATACTCATGCTGTGGAAAACTCACCACCAAGTCCCTGCAATTATCTTCATCCTTTAATCTCCTGTGCTGTCCCCAGAGTTTTTGTGTCCCTTGGGCCCCTTGCCCTGCTCACTCCACTTTAATCTCTTTGGGACAGCCCTGCTCCTCAAAAACCAAGGCAGAGTTCAGGGAAGGGCAGGGCTGACACCTGGCTGGAGGCTCCCCATGTATCACATCTTAAATAACTTATTGATAATAAGCAAGATGAGATATGCCTGGGAAAAACTTGATATTATAATAATTTATACCTCCTTCTACACAGCTACTGTTCTAGATGGCATTTATAGTATTTAATACATTTGATATCTATTCTCAGGATTTCAAAAGGCATTAACTGATATTCTTATTTTTTTGTTCAAAGGGCAGATGGTGTTTTCCAGCTGGGGGTCAAGAAGGGGAAAAATTTCTTTATAGAGAAAATGGAGGAGGAACTCCCAGATACATACTTACTATTTTCTTGTCAAGTGCTATCATTGTCCTGCCTACAAAATGAGTAGTGAAGCAGCACTGAAGTGGCATTATATGATAAAATGAGAACTAAAATAATAATTGATACAGGATGGGATGTATTCTCGTGCTCTGTTCCAAGATCTGGTGATTCACGGACTCTACTTCAAACTTGTAACAGTTTTTGAAACAAACTCTGTATATACTTAATTATCAGGGAATTAGTAATGAAAAACAAAGGTTTTTTCTATTTAAACTTTCAAATATAGAGGATGCACTCAGCAAAAGAGATCATACATAATTCATTGTAATTTAGGAAGCAAATTAAAATATCATTTCATTCCTCCAACTAATAACACTGCTCTTTCAAGCTCTGGGGATGTTGTTTAAGCCAAAGATGGTGGTTTCCTTGACAATTCTAGGTAGGAATAGATACCCTTAAAAGAAGTGAATAGAATATAAGGGCATGAATAAGCAGGATTTACTAAATTGAGGGTTCAGGAAATTATAAGAGATCCCTGAAGACTTAATATTGAAGTCATATATTAGAATGAAGAATAAAATGAAGGTTAATCTTGATAATGAAGCTCTTGAACACAGAGAAAATGTCATTATTCAACATGTTAACACAGGCAGAGGTGGGGTGAGAATTGGATGGCTTGGGACAGTCAATGGGATTTGGAGGTTTTCATCTGATGCTCTTTAGGGCTGATGGAAAACTGCTCCTGGCCAGTGGCTGCTGGGGAGGGCAGCTCGGTGGGGTGGCAGGGAATTCCCAGCAAAATGAGATGGGAGAGTCCAACAGAACAACCAAAGGCTCCCTCAGAACACCCTGGGCAGTTGGTCTGCCTTTGGGACAAAGCTGAAATTTATTTTCAAGTTTTTAAAAGCCACAACTCTGATGTAACAAACTTCACCCCACTTCCCTGCCATGCAGCTGAGCCTGAGGAGACCAATATTGACAATTTCAGCAACAGGGAAACAGCTTCACACCAGACTGGAATTCTATTTAGTCAGAGCAAAACCTGAGAAGGAAAACTCGCTTCTAAAAGCTGGGAATTTGGTCTATTTTGCTATAACAATGCTTAATTCCACACTTCCCCCTGCCCTAAGCATAAACATGGGAAACTGTGAAAGCAAAAAGCTCTTTTTGAGCTAAAACTGGCACAACTAATTTCCCAAGCTGAATGTTTTAGAATCAGGATAGAAGGAGCAGACCTGATGCACAGGGAACACCTGACACAGAAATATAAAGTCCATGATTTGACAGGGCTCAGCCAAACTCCATTGTGAGAGATTCTCCTTGGCATATTGCAGGAGATTTTCATGCTGCCCTTCCCAACTCTTTAGAAATGTTTCAGATAAGCCTTCAGCTGCTCAAAGCTTTTGTACATCGAACCTTTCTCCTAGAGAGTATTTAAAACATACAATGAAATTATCTAGTGAAAAATTTGAGGTTTCTTATCCTATTTTTCTTGGATAGATGACTGCATGTCTAAAGCTTGGCTCATATTCATCCTCAAATGCTGTTTATATGTGAAGGCAGGAATTGGATAATAATTCTCAGGCTGTGTGGTTTGTGCATGCAACAGTGTTACAAACAGACAAAAATAAAGGTAGGTTTTTAGGTTTCTATTTTGAATTGCTGCACTAAGTCTCTCTGCAGCTTTTCCTTACTATTTCAACTGGAGAAATACAGTTTAAAGAGATTGGAAAAATATAAAGTAAGACATTTCAAAAGCCATTGACAACTTGGTAGTCACATCCCCAATTATCAAACCTTTAAGATATATACACACACATGTATATAGGTTATTATAATAAGTGATTTCACTGTTACCACAGTCAAATGAAGAACATATTCCTGCTGCAGGATGACATAATGTCTGCTTGCTTTTCAGACACTGTAACCTTAAAGGTAATAACAAAAAGCCTGTCAAATATTTCAACCATATTTAGGCCTTCAACACTCCTGTTATCTTTCACAGCAATTTGGCTCTTGTATGTTCTAAATAAAACAAAACACTAACAGAGCTTTATCAGCAGGGAAAACGCTTTGGTGCCTTTTATTTCTTTTTTCAGCTTCTCTGTACCTCAGAAATGTCTTTTCTTTTCACTGCTGAAAGTCATCCGCCATTGTTTCAGTGAAAAACCTTGATTAAGAACCTCCCTGATGCAGCAATCCTCTGCAGGAGCAGGGAAGAACATTCCCATGTCCTAAAAGCCTCCACAATTGTCATCCTCAAAGACAATGATATTGAGGGACTGGCATCTTTCCCTTAGCATGGCTATTAAATGGATATGTCCAGAGACAGTTTTCATTTGGAACATTTCAGCTTGCAGGATCTGAAGGCATTCCCACATATTTCTTTTACAAGTCACACTTCAGACCAGTAGCTTGAAAAGTAAAGAGAGGACTTTTGCAATACTGCCAACACTGTTCCCTCAAAATTTCATCAGCCCTCTATAGTTCAGTAACACAAAAGTAAAAGAAAAGTGGCTCTTGAGAAGCTACTGAAGAGAATTAACAAGGAGGTAGAAAAGGCTGCTCGCTGATCTGCCTAATGAAACCACAAATTAAATGTAGAATGTGGGCTAAAACAACTTCTGGCTCTTCTTGCTAAGAGTAAGAAGAACAAACTTGGGTGTTTCTCTCCACAAAGGGAGGAGAAATGAGCAAAGCTGCATCTTTTCATCCCTACTCCTGAATTCAGTCCATGAATGAAAAAATTTCCAAAGTCTGATAGAAGAAATACTGAGCAGGGATGAGGTTTCAAATGCCTTCATCAGCTTTGCTGCTCTTCCACAAATTCAACAGATTATTTTAACCATAATTTTCAAATTCCATGAGGTAGCATAGTACCATTTCTCAACCAAAATATTTCAAACCTCAGTAATCAAATTCTTATACAAATAGAGACTTGGGTATTTTGGCCATTTAACAAAATACAGGTCACAGTAGCAGGTGACCTTCTTTAAGCCAGCATCCCAGAATCACACTCAACTTCTAATTTTCCTTTATAAGCAACAGAAAGGAGCTTTTCATGGAGTTGTTTCTAAAGAGGCTTGGCTGTGCAGCCACCCCTGTTCCAGCTATAATCTCATCAGACTGAGAGCTGCTCTTCAGACACTTCCAATGTTCCCAGTGTGAACCAGCTCTTCCCACACCTACCTGCAGCTGACAAAGCCTGAACATGTGCTTAAAATTACAAGAATTACAAGAAAAAATTCATTTGTAGCCATTTGTTGATGTGGGAAGGATCAAGTCCAGAATTTTCTGTATACTTTGTCATACACTAAGATTCACTTCCCTGTTGCCTCACTGCCTAAAAAGGTGTCAGAAAATATTTGGTATTTTATTTAGCTTTAATCAGAAAATATTTGATATTTTATTTAGCTATAATCAGAACATATTTGGTATTTTATTTAGCTATAATTCTGTGATAAGTCAGGATTGCTTAATTGTGCAGGTGATGAGCACAAATTTCACAGTGTATTTTAACTAACAAATTTATCCACCTATTGAAATTACTGATTAAAAAAAAATGCACACAAATACACAAAACCTGCAATTCAATTCCCATTACTAAAATTACATTTGTTATCTACATTTTGGGAATTTCCTAATTGTTAAACAATTACCAGTGCTTTTACAGATACTGCTGATGCTACTGGAAGCTGATTTGTTTTTTCCCCAGAATATAAACAAGTGTTTTGAAAATACTTGTTTATATTCTGGGGAAAAAATAAATACAAAAAATTTGGTTTTTTCACCCACAATTTATTTGTGCTCCATGGGGGTGAGTAGGAATGCTCTGATTTGGGTTTCTGCTTTTATTTACTTCTCGAAAAAAGGAATGTTAACGTCACCTGAACTGCTGAACATTGGTTTTGTAACACAATGTGCAATTCAAATTTAGCTCTTGGCAATGCCCTGGTCACTCCTGTATGAACAGCACTGCCTAAAGGGTTATTATTAGGGTCACATTAATTTCACAGCTGTTCTAACATTAATGCACTCCTTGCTCCCTTACTTAATGTTTCCCCACATTTTACTGCTCTGAACAGAAGTCTGAAGATAACTGACTTTAATGAAGTGAATCACAGGGTGTCAAACCCTCAGTTCTGTATGTACAGATCTAAAACCCAATTTCCCCCCCCATATATCCAGAACTCTTAAAATAGCATTAATTTGCATGCAGAGCAGCTCTAAAGACCTCTCTTATTTTCACAATAAGATAAAACAACTTAATGTAAACCTAGATTGATCTGTCGATATAAATACATTACAAAATACATAGTGTGGATATTTATTCAGCACATGGTGCTTCTGAGACTTCTCTGTGCCCTGATTTATTTTTTTTGTTATTAGTTTGCAGCTGAGCAATTTGATTTGTACTCTCAGCAAACATTTCAATGCTTTGGTTTCTCTGGGGAGAATCTGTTCAGCTGAACTCTGCTCATGTCCACACTGGCCAGAGCTGGCACATTCTGCACAGCCTGGCCTCACGCACATCACACAGGGTTTGGCCACATTCTCAGTGCTGATTCTGCTCTGGAGTCCCCAGGACACAATAATTTTGGGGTGGTTCTCAGATGAGAACACTTGCAGGTGTTGCAGGTTACCAGTTTGACAAGTTTTATATTGGCTCTGCCATGTCTAGGTTCATCTCAGGGATTTAGCTGATCAGGAAAAGCAGAAATAAATCAGCAGTAGTGTAGAGCCTGAGAGTCAAATTCACAGCCTGGGCAGAGTTACATGGTCTGGGTTTGGAAAACCAGGGAGCAGACAGTCAAAAACAACACAGCAGCTTGGAATAATCCTGATTTTGGAAAAGCCAGGGAGGAGCACACAGTCAAAAACAACACAGCAGCTTGGAATCCTGATATCAAAGCAAAGTCTTGAAGAGCAGTGCCTTCCCTTCACTGATATCCCAAGTTAGACACTGATTATTGACAAAACCAGCCTTAAAAATACAGATATCCTCTAAGGGGACCTGAACAAGGGCCTCTGCTCCCACAAGTACACCAGATGTTCTGATAGAGAATATTTCTCTTGTCAAGCCCGTGACCTTTAGATGATAACATCAAAGTCCCCCTAGAATGATTCAGTTCCTCACAGGACACCTCAGCCTCCAATCTTTCTGTTTAGGTGACAAGAGGGTATTGGGCAGAACTGTTTATTTTAGCCTTGGCTTTAACCTTTCCCCTGCTTGGTGCTATGTGAAAACAGAGCTTTTTCCATGTTTATCCTGCTGGTTTGTGTGGTGTTAGTGCAGGAATGCATTTCTGCACAACACCCTTCAGGGTGCTCTCAGGCTGTACCTTAGTCCAGAGCAAGCACTTTGGGGAGGTGATGATGGAAATGTCAAGGGAAGAACAGAAGAGTTGAAGGTACAAAAACACCACAGTCCTTGAGGAACAGGTAAGTCACACACATCTTAAACACTGCGAGGCAGAAATACAGAATTAAAAGGATTGAGGTTTAAGGATATTTTTCAAGCACATAAGGAGCAAGATGCTGACAAAGGAGAAAACAATTTTTCTGAAGGACAACAAGAGATGTTTACTGCTGATGAAAATACATCCTAAAATAAACTTTAAACAAGGCAGATGTGCAACAAAACAACTGCAGTTAGTCAAGTTTAGTTGATGTGAGTACCAAGAGCTCCAAGCCCTGTAATCCTTTTCAATGTCCAATCTATAACACCTCCAAAGCAAGATCCCTTGCTAGCAGTGGGATCCATAGCATCCCATAGGAATTCAGAGGACTCATTTCCAAAGAGTTAAAAACTGCTATGGTCATCAGCATAGAAATAACAACAGCATTAATAAACCCAGTGCTCAGAAAACAAGTAGAACCTGAAAAAAATGCCATGTTTTTAAAACTATGGAAATTCACCTTCTTTTGATCTTTTATCTTTCTACATCACCTGTTTTAAGGGTTTGTTTAGTCGGGTTTTTAACTTCAGGGTGTGCTTGGGTTTGTGCTTTTTTTCTGCAGCCTTGACAGCCACATATTTACCTGGAAAGGAAGCTGTGATTTATAGGCATTAAATGACTCCTGGAGGTAAACCCTTAGGAGCATCACCAATTATTGCAAGACAAGAGCTGGGAGCCTCTAGTAGCAAACATGTATTTCTACCCTAACTCATATAACAGATCTACACCAAATTCCTTCATTTTCTCTTCCTCTGAGAACAGCTGTTTGCTTTGTGTTGCAGAAGTTGCTAGAGAGGTAGATCAGAAGAGATAATGTAAAAGGCTTGCAAAACTTTAAGCATTCACTTCATTCGTGTTCCTGGCTCCACTATTCATTTGTTAGAAAAACTTTAGTGCACAGACAGGGAAGGAATCTTTTTGGATGTGCTAGAAAATATTCTAACTCTAAGTATGGCATTGCTTTTTTAAGAAAACTTCATGCTATTATCCTACTTCTAATTGGAATAAAAATAAAACATGCAACATAGATAACCAATCTAGTCAAATATTCCCAACTCAGTTTCAAAACTGCACTTTTAACCAATAACCACTGACTCTAAAATGTATGGGAAATATTGCAAGCCACTTTTGTGAGCAGAAATGGAACACATAAAGATAGTTACTTGTCAGGAATTATTTTTCCACATATACTGGCATGTATTTAAAAATCCTTTACCTGCTGTGCAGCACCCAGAGAGTGAAAGGACAAAGAGGTTAAAGATGGCCTTGGAGCATCTTTTGTAAAAGACCTGCCATTGATGGCTAAAAAAGCCTAAAGCAAAATACAGAGACATTTTCCTCAGGGTGTAAGAATTTAGCTGGAAAGGGTTTTCTAAGACTGGAGCTGGGTCAGTGTAATCTTCAACAAAAACTGAGGACAAATTTGAAATGAATTGTGGTAGAAAAGTGACATGTTGTCATAAAACCAACCTAGGGAAGAAAGGATTCCAGATACAGGCACGTTTTATCTGTGTGCAGTTATTAGGGATGTGTTTTAGACATGCTGAAGCTGGGAGGCAGGGTAAGTGCCTTGCTGAAATCCAGGCACAAAGAACCATAAACCTTAGGGCAAGATCTGGCCGCGTCAATAACTTTCCTTGAGCTAGGACTTGGTTAAACTCGCTATAATTTTCTTTAGAGACAAAGAAGTACTAAAGAAAACAACAAGAGTAAGAACTTGTAATTGAAGCTGAGAAAAAATACAAACCAGATATTGGTGAACAGAAGTTATCCTTAAATAATAACAGATTTTATGTTGATTAAGAAAATGTATTATTTGATTGAATCCTTAACAGCACTCACAGTGCTCATTAAAGTGAACAAATTAGATTTATACACCTCTCACAACCTCTTTTTTTCCTTTTTAATGAGGAAGAGGCAGAATCTCAAAATGCCTCATTCATCTCCCACCCAACTCAGGAATGGAATAAAAAAAATTACAAGTTATTCCTCTTTTCCCAAATGGCACAGTTCAAATTTGAGGGAGAGCCTCTGATCCTTTCGTGTTGCAGGATTAAACTAATTTAAAATCTTCAAGAGAAGCGTCTGGTGAAGAAGCTCTGAAATCTCAGAACTGCACATTCAGTCCATGACAGCACTAAAAGATTAAAATTTAAAATTGAGAAGACCTACAGTACAAAGTGTGCACATTTATCTGTGGGCATTATTTAAAAGCCTGTTTGAAGTCAACTGATGACTTTCCAGTTAATTTGATGAGTTTTAGAGTAGGATACATGAACATGATACAATAAACAATTTATACAGTTACTGTCACACCTGTCAGTAAAATGGGACTTCAACATTTTCTTCCTGTGGCTCAAACCAAATCAGGCCAGTTATAAGAAATCCTAAAACAATCCAAATAGAGACAATCATCAGATGAAGACTTGTACCCCTACAAGATGCTGTATATTAGAAAAGTATTAATATTGAGCTTTTGATGTAGGTGCTGTCCTGATTTTATGCAAATTAACAGAACAGCTTTTCCTGATAAAATTAGGTCAATTATATTTAATTGGATCCATTAAACCAACTATAATCTTATTAATAATTTGTAGACCTCAGTTGTCAGATTTTTCTACATCTTAAGGTTCTTTGGTTTTGTTTCATTGCCTCACCTCCCATCCTGCAATCCTACTTAAAAAATAAACTCCTCTGTCAATATCACTTTCAAAGTTTCACCCTTCACATCTTATGAAAATTCTACAAATTTCCATTTTGGTTTCCATTTCACAGCATGTAGCTGTGCTCAGATATATGGAATTGAGCCAGCAATTGTCCCCAAATTTTTCAAAATACCCTCACATTGGTACAAAATTGTACCTATGCAAATCTATCGGGAATTCAGGCATTGTAGTTCATAAACAGGAAAAGTTTCTTCTGAACAACTTAATTTTTGTCAGGTCATTGAAATTCAGCTGAAGCATGGGGCCATACATCACATGGCAATTGGTTACCCAGAAAAGACCTGCCTTTTAACAAAAATACATTTTTGATTGTTGGTGTGTTACTTGTGATGCCCAGACAGTTAAATCTGCCTGACTCAATGCTTTTCCAAAGACAACTTGCATGTTTTTGTTAAACACATATTTTAAGTGATAATAAATTAAAGTTATTCCCAAAAGTTCTGCTGCATTCCATTCCTTATTAAAAGCTCACAAATGTAACTTCTCAAAAACATTGCATATATGAGGTACATGATTTAGTTTCAATTTCATTTCTAGCTCATAATTTGATTTTTTTTCAGCAGCTTTTCTCAAATTGGTGTGACCTTACAGTGTACACAGTCGACATGTTCTAATTTAAAAAGCTCTAAGTAAGTTTCAATTGCCTTTTTTTCCCCTAATCAACCAACAATTAAAAATTAGAAGACAAGTTGGGGATTTTTTAAATGTGAAGGTATAAGGGTAGATCTTAATAAAGTATCTGGATGTTGATGTCAAGTCCTCCTATTGACACCTCCCTAGAATGGAGCTTGTCCATAGCTGTCTCCCATTATGGATAATATCTCCTGCATCTCCCAATGGATAATATTTCCCATTGATAATTATCCTATATAATGTATTTAGGAAAAGGTTTGGTCATAACTCTAAGATTTTCAAAACAAATGCTGAGACCATTCCATCTCTATTCCACAGATGGACAAGATATTCAGAAATGTCCATACTTATTTTGCAAGGTTTTTTTCACTTGTTCTCCTCTTTCAGAGCATGTTGTTAAGAAATAACAGTTATCTGAGGGCTTTGAGTTCCACACTTAAATTATCTAGACCACAGGGAGAGGAAGGTTGGGGATTTTTTTAGTTACAATTATACCCTTATAAACTGATTTGCAGCATTGATATTCCTTCTTAGCAGTTATCAACTTGACCTCTAATGAATAGAACAGATTTATGGCAAACTCATTTAGGAGTCAGGTTATGACTTTGGTGATTCACACTGGCTGATAATTAACAGCATGTACTGAACAATTCATGAGAGCTCTAAAAATTGAACTTCTGCACCGTAAACTGGAGGGTACTACAGGGACAAGGGGGTTTGGGTTGGATTTGCTGGTCACAGGAATAACAGGAGAGAGCTGTGATCAGCCTCATCTCTCAGAAACCTTTGTTCTGCCCCAATATTCCATTTTTTACAGTTCCTATGAGTATCATGAAATGGTTTGTGCTGGAAGAGACCCTAAAGCTGATCTCATTGCAGCCCCTGCCGTGGGCAGGGACACTCCCCAGACCAGGCCGCTCATGGCCCCACTCCACACTGCCAGGGATGGGGCAGCCACAGCTTCTCTGGGCAGCCTCAGCCTCACCACAATTCCTTCCTAGCATCTTATCCAAACCTGCTCTTTCAGTTTCAAGCCCTTCCCTCTTTCCTTGTCACTCCCCAGCTCTCCTGGAGCCCCTTTAGGCACTGGAAGGGGCTCTGAGGTCTCCCCAGCGCCTTCTCTTCTCCAGGTGAGCACCACCCCAGCTCTCCCTGCCAGACCCCAGCCCTGGGATAATCTCTGCGCCCCTCTGGACTCTCAATGTCCTTATCCTTCCTTCATCCCAGAGCTGGAAGGAATATTCCAGCTGGGAGTCTCATGAGAGCAAACTGGAGGGGCAGAATTGCCTCCCCTGGCCTGCACAGAAAGCAATGTAAGCATAAACTTTGGGAGTTCACTACAACTGCCAAGTTTACTTAGCAATTATTATATAATAAAGTTATTTACTGTGATATTATTTCCAATACTGCAGATGAATAGAGAGGCAGAATTCCAGTTCACTGCTTGTGAAAGCAGAAGTAGTGTTTAGGTTCTTTTTTTGTTTTTGTTGCCCACAGTGTTGCTGCTCTCCCTCACCTGTCCTGGGACAGCAAACCAAGCTGTTCCTTCAGTTTTCCTCAAGCATATCATTATTCATGTGTGTAAGCACATGGAAACACAAGAGTGTTCTTGTGTTTAAATAGAAGTAAGTGTTTCAAATAGAAGTAAGCACAGGTTATTACACATTTGTGGACTGTTTTCCCTAATTTTCCACATCAGACTTGGCTACCTACCCACCACGTCCCCTAGATGTCACCCAGGATCTTATTTTTTCATTGCCTACAAACATCCCTTGACAGAAGGGAGCTTTTTCTTACCTTTCTGAATAGAAACTTGCTAAGAAAAATGTAACAAGATACGACAAGCAAAAGGCTTCTGGTTGGATGCTGTTCCCCATGCTAACAACACATGACCTTTTGCAAAAGGCCTTCAGTGACTGCTTCTTTCCAACAGCAATGTTTCACTGTGTTGCAATATTTGAACTGGAATAAAAATTGTTCTTATGCTGAGGATAAAGTGAAAATTGGGACTTTTATGTTTCAGTTCAGTGTTTGCCTCAGTTTCCCAAACATCCCTCAGGTTTCTGCACTATCCAAGACCTTTCACTCAGTTCAGGTTTCAGGTTTCTCCCCAGGTCAGCCTCAGGGGGAGCTTTCCTTGCTCCTCAGGCTGAAGTTTCTACTTTTATCTGCAATTTGAGATAGAGATTTCGCAAGGGTGACCCCAAACCTGCTCAAACCCTGTGCATTCCAGCTGGACATTCTCAACTGAGTGGAGACCAGGATTTTCAGCAAAGGCTTTGATTTTTCTCCAGTGCATCCCTTCCTCAATTCTACAAGTAAAAATAAATACATCTACTTTTAGCAATGCAAATACAGAGTTGGTGGCATCCCATGTGGCAGCAGTGAACAGATTACAAGACAAGCTGAAAGGGAAAATTTCAGTTTCCCTGAAAATTGATCAGCTGAACACTAAAAATTGTACAAGCACTTCCTCTTCCAGCACTCTGTGCTGCTGCTCAGTCTTGTAAAAATTAAAAATTGGTTTTATTCATGTGAACAATCTTACTGATGCCTAAGATACAAAAAG
Organism: Molothrus aeneus; assembly: GCF_037042795.1. Classification (NCBI taxonomy): domain Eukaryota; kingdom Metazoa; phylum Chordata; class Aves; order Passeriformes; family Icteridae; genus Molothrus; species Molothrus aeneus. The sequence goes on from NC_089662.1 coordinate 11,393,740, forward strand.
CTAAAAGCATGATTGATTTTTTTCCTAGGCAACATTAGAACTAATGCTAATTCACTCCTGCAATATTATTCCAGTTCTTATTAGAAGAAAAATACATTAAATAGTTCTTTATGTCAACACTAAGAGCAGAAGAAAATAATTTTCAGCGTTTCCTCCAAACTGCACAGTAAAGTTATATTTGATCATCTTGCAGCACTTTTTCTTCAGAAGAAAATAGCAAGATATTCACACAAAAAAGTGTTCACCACATCAATAAAGAGAGATTATTCCAAGTACTAATCGGGGGGGAATAAAGAGAGAGTCCGTTGGCATGAATTAGATAAACCTATCTTTGAACAGCTTCAGTTGTTTTCACTTCAGAGTGAGACAAAGGAAAGACATTAAAGATTACTGACAACCTGTGTATTTGTCCTCCTTTTTTCTACTTCAAACACAGACTGACTCCTGTATTTATGTTTTCCTGAGTCAAGCTACAGATCTAATGAGCTGCTCTATTTTTATTTTCTTTTTGTGAGAACATTCTTTGAACAGCTTTTTTTAAAAGATAGGGTTTTTTTTTTTTAATTTTCATTGTTGGAAAATGTGACAATTACGCTATGTAGACAACTGCAGCTGGATTCAGAGCAAAGTTACTTTGAATATTCTTTATATCCTGAATTCCTTCCTTCATTACATACTAAAACTGCTGTGGGAAGATAACCATAGTTGGATGTAAATTCCAATTTGAAACCAAACGTAAAGCACGTTTCCAAGAATGCATAATTAAGCAGCATTTGTTAGAGTCAATTTGAGTGCATAAATTATTGAACATGGGTTAATTTTGGTGGGATTAAAAGCACCACCTGTTCACTTCTATAAAAAAAAAAACCACCATTTCTATTTCAGTGCTGTATTTGATTCCTACAGATTTGGTTCCATCCTTTCAGGTTTCAGTTGGTTTATGAATACCCTCCAGTACTGACAGAACCAACACACGCCCCATCTTTTTGCTCTTTCATAACTAAACACTACAAGTCTAAAAGTGTTTTCCAGGTAGGGAAAGCACCCTAGATCAGGGTTCCAGACAAGTGTTCCAGTGGTGTAAAGGTTTAAATGCTGCAAGGCAAAGTTCAGAGCCATAGTGGGAGCTGCTGCTCAGATACCGCTTTTGAGATGCAAGACTCAGTGGTTGCTGCAGAGCAGCCACTTATTGAAGCCTTTCACAGCAGTTCTCCCGTTCTGCTCCTCTCACTGGCTGTTACACTCCAGCCCTCTGTGGAAAATGCTCCTTTCACCTTCTCATGTAGAGTTGTTTCCAAACGACAAGCTTAAAAATGGGTTTACAACTGTGAGGTTTAAAGAGGGGCTCGATAGACTGCAGTGAGCCACAAGCAATTGCTGTAAATGTTTCAATGCAAATCTCTTCCCACTAAATCTTTCAGCTTTGATGGGAGGATGAACCCTTGACTTGCTCAGCATCTGAGGAGGAGGCATGAAAATTCACAGCTTTGGGGGAAACCAAGGAGATTACAAGTCAACTAAAAATCCATGTGGATCCACAGGACAGGACCCTGTGGTACTTGAACCCCATTGATATTTTATGCAGAGATTCACAGCTGTACCTTAAAAAGAGACCTGTCATACTCTACTGTAGTGTTTTCATCTTTAGTTAGTGCAGAGTGTCTGTCCTCCACAGTCCTGCGTGCCTGAAAGAGGCCACTACATCAAGGCACAGGGTTAAAAGTTTATAAGGTAACAGCCATTGAAATATGCAGTTCAAGGAAGATATTCATTAGATGCAGTTTGGAAAAAAAGGAAAAAATACACCAGTGGAAGAATTTATCCAATAAGTTCTCCTTTAAAAAAAAAAGTATTCTAGGGACACTGTCAGCTCTTGGAACAAGATAAAGTGAGTTGTAGACACTACAGAAGCATTACTCTTAGCAGCATCAGATGTTCAAAGGAGAGATACATTTAAAGCCTTTCAGTGTAGGGGGCACTGTGGGAATTCTGTAGAAGCAGGATCAGAGACACCCTCTCTCATCTTCCAGCTGTCAAATTCAAACCCCCAAGTGTTCAATTTCATCAGTAGATATGTTGAAAAAGGAAGCCATGAAAACAAGCTCAGTGCAATAAAAGCAAGGCTGCAATACATGAACACGGTGACAAGGCAGCAACAAGATTAAAATGTTGCTCAGAAAAGGAAAAGGGCAATTTCCAATCCCCAGCAGAATTGAGAGAGCACCAGAGACCACGCACATGTAGGAACTCTCAGAGTGGCTGGCAAGGGACCCCATCTCTCTCCTGCTTCTCTTTTTTCCTTCCTCTTTACAACGGAGTTTAATTCTACATCTTGAGTGCTGAACTGGCAGAGAAGTGGAGCGCAAGGACAGTAAAAGTTTCATTAAGTATGTCAAGAGAAGTAGCAGGGACAAAAATCCAATGAGAGCTGAATTTTGAATAAAAGTGAGTCACTTTTTTTTCTTTGCAGGAGTTTGGGCCCTCATGCCTAAATATATTACTGCAGGTAGCTTTATTGCCATAAGCTTAAACTTATTGTTACAGCTCTGAGACCTCAGTCCAAATTCAATAAACTGAAATGTAAAATATTTGCCCTCTCAAATCCCAGAAGAGTTGCCAGAATTGCATATCCTATTCATAAAAACTCTGTTATCCCATGGAATTCACTGCAAGTGATGAACTTCTAGCAAGTCACTCAGCAGGGCACAGCACAGACCTTTCTTACAATGTATGGTAGAGACTGGCACCAAGCACTAAAGCTGTGCGACTTCTGGTGATCTCATCCTGTAGCTGTTCATGCAAAAAATTGTTTTTCTCTTTCACTTCCCTCAGATCCAGACCTTTTGATTTTGGTTTGATGTGCGGATTCGAAAACATAACTGTGAAATCAACTTGGTTTCACCTGACTTAAAGTCAAAACCAGTCAGTTTTATACACTTCCTGTAATACTTAGAAGCCTGTTCAGACCAGCCAACCTTTCCTTCGTGACCCTCATGCAAATCCCCATCTTTTTTACTGGATGGAAAACAAACTTCCATTGTGTAAAGGCCTACACAGCCTCCGGTTACCCCAGTCCCAATTTACCTAATCAGCACTACAGCTTACAAGCTCCAGCATTTGTAAAGTATTTACCACCTAGTTAAAAACAGCACAGGATGATTGTTAGGAATATTTTCATTTCTATATGGTACCAGGAGAATATGTTAGCATTTTCCTTTTGATGTCAAGTGCTATCTAACAAAAAAATCCACACTTTTTTTTTAATTCAAGAGATTGCAAAGTAGGTGGAGAGACTGCATTTGTAGGTTTATAATTCTTATTTAAGCAGCTGCTTACATAAATCCTCAGGTATGTATGATTAATTATTTGCTTTCTAATCCCTGTTCAAAAGAATGCATCTGCTTTTATGTTTAAATCAGGTTTTAGCAGCCTTTTTAAAGCATTTGACAAACGAAAAACACAGACACCTGTACATTCAAAAGAGTTCTTGTAATGCTATTGATCCTCATCTGTTCCTTAGCACACCTTTGCAGAGCTGTGGTGAGCTGTCACACATGATCTGCTTGCTGTGATATTTGGAGTTCAGTCTATTTTACTAATGTAGATAATGGATACTGGGCTAAAAATGAGGCTGTTAGAGGAAAACAATCTATGGGAATACAGGACAAATGAAATCATTATGTTTAGTGAGTCACCTGACAAGTCAGATCACAAAAGTTGTATTTGGGGTAAAAAAAAAACTTTCCCAAGGTGAACTGATATGAAGAAGTCTTGAATTAAATGCTTTTCTAAAGTCTTCACATTGAAGCTTTGAGACTGACTATAAAACCTGAATAAGTGCCCTAAGAGCCTGTTCCTTTGGAAGGATGGTTCAGTTGAACATGGATGAGACAAAGGTGAACCTCACCTTTTCCTCAGCAGAAAGCTTGAGCCAGAAATGAACAGCCTATCGTAAATTTTCACATCACATCCCACAGAATGTTGTTGTTCTCATCTTATTGCAAAGCTCCCATACCTTTCCAGTGATTTCTCATGGGCCTCCCCTCATAGCACTGACTCCTTCCTCACAGCACAGCCAACAAACTCCAACTCTCCCCTCACCAGCTAACCCACTCCTTATAGCCCTCATCCTTACTGGACACAGCTGTGGCAGGCCTGTCCCTAATCTTTGGTGATTGAAACTCTTCAGGGTGAGATTACCTTCTGCACTATCTTTATTTTCTTACATTCTATCCCCACAGAGAGTAGGAGGCGGCGGTGCTGTAATGCAGCTCCCCATGGCAGAGCAGCACCTTTACCTGCTCCTTTTCAGGCGACATTTGCCACGCTGCTTCCTCCACTCAAATCCATGCTGGACGTTGATGTGAATGTTGCAATCAAACAACCACAGAAATGCGAAAAGAAATTGAAAAGGATCTGTGAACACTGTCTAACTATCTCCTGTAACAAGGTAGAATCAACTGTATCAAAACTGAAACACTCTTCCATAAACATTCCTAATATGGACACTTCCTTACTTCTCCCCAAATTGGGACCTTTCCTATTGGATTTGGGTCATGTCGTTTTCTTTGGTTCTTAATTACTCCACATTTTATTGTGCTTCATTATCTGAAATAAATGTAATCCTTGTCAAACCATTCAGTCTATTCACAGCACACGTAATACAAAGGCTTGTTACATCAAGCTCGCTGCCAGCGATAACTCAACTATTTTCCATTCAATTACAGAACACACTGATTTTCCTGCTGAGTCACCTCAAATTCAATTTCTCATTGAGAATTCAACTAAATTACTTGCCCATGAATTAACAATGCTGAATGCTAATACAGACATTGAATTATATTACATTTCAGTGACTAGAAGATGTAATTGCAGCTGGCAAGGTCTACTTAATTTTTTTTCTTCTTTCCCAGTTCTGACTTAGTGATGCTGCCTTTTAAACCCAGTACTCAGTGGCAAATACATCCCATAACCATTTTGTAGGATTTAGAATGCATCCCATCAGATCACACAAATAATATTTCTGTTTTATCTACTGACCGTAGCTCAGACATCTTTTTGGGGGTGGGCTGGTGGACTGCAGGCAGAACTGTGTTAACATTCCTGGGTTTGCTCACTAAAATCTGATATCCTGAAGCAAATTTCAGGGCACGAAACATTCCTTGGTTAGCAGTGAAATCCATGTAAGACAGGCATAATTAACTTGCTTTTTCCTCAATGAATAAACATGTTATCTATCACAGCCTTTTTCATTAATCTCAAGTGCTTCAACTCAAGTAATAAAAATCTTAATCTAGACAAAATTAAAAAATCCAATCCAAATTATAGAGTAACTCCCAAATCTCACCTAGCTAATCACCCACAATCCCAGTTAGTCTTAATAACTAACCAAACCTGATTATCTATGAAAATTAAGGTGTAATTCCTTAGAACAGTATTTCTGGCACATGAAAGTAACACAAAATTGTTATCTGTTACAGGATTTGGAATATATTCACATCAGGAAATTTCAAATCAGCAAGATGTTTAGATTTGGAGTTTGATCTTGGTTTTAACTAGTAAAAAAAGCCTACTGGAAGCTAATTTTGTGTTTACTTCTTCAGCAAGATAAACCAAAGACTTTCTAGGTGGATGAATATTTCTGAACAGTTGAACTTTGCAGCTTTTTTTTTCCCAAGAAACCAGAAGAACAGGTGTGGAGATTTTCTGCTGTGATCCAACGAGATGGGTGAGGAACTAAGGCTATGGAGCACAGCTGAGAAAGCCTGGTGGGGATTTCTTTTTCCTTATTTTTTTTCTCTTTTACACTAAAGTCCCTGATATACAATGAGGATTACTTCAGTAATAGTAGAATAACAGACAGATATTGACAGCTTAAATAACAAGAAAAAAAATATACTGACATTGAGAACTTAAAACACACTCATCCATTAGTATCTGCAGCAATGACGTCAAATTCAGGCGCAAGCAAACTCATGTAAGGACTTTGCACTTAGTTTGAAAATTCCAGAGAAATACTTTGCTACAGCATTTGCTGTGTCACCAAAATTCAAACATTTTTGCAGAGTAGCTGAGTTCCAAGCAGAACAAACCCTACCTGGCTCCCTGGCAGTCAGCCCAGTAACACAGCTCTGTACAACTGCCTAGGAACTGTGGGCTCTGGAGTATTGGCAAAGAATTCAATGGTTTAGTTGTCCCAAAAATCAAACAAAATCTCAGATTACTGAAATCCAAGACAGAGATATATAGTACACATGTTTAGATGAAGTGAATTATTCTAACACAAATTTTCAGGTGCAGTTACTGAGTAGTTACACTCACACACAGTTCCCCCATCTCTAACTGGATTTCTTTGTACAATACGTGCGCTTCTAAATAGCAGAACAAACTTGCCCCCAATTTACTGGAGCTATTCTTCCATATAGGTTACAAATACAGATAACTACTGAAAGAAAGCTAGAAATGTTAAAATAGCATGGTTTTTTTTTGGATTCTGAATGATTGATATTCAGCCTCTAAATAAGTTAGTCTGGAATGCCTTATCTGTTTTCTTCTTAAACTCTTATGTTGCTATAAATGGCTAAACCACTATTTTTAATGACAATTAAAAATAGCAATAGATATCAAGAGATGTTACTGCTGACTGTGATACTTCTTTTTTCTGTACATTTTCTGACTTTCTTTTCCTCATGGCATAAAGTCTGTTTTCCTGTTTTTACTTCTTTTACTAATGGATAATTTACTAACCCAACAGGAAAATTTGATCTATTTTTATTAGGTTTTAATTTTTAATGGGGGGATTTGTAATTTTAATAGTTTAAGAGCAGTCTCCACTCCTTGCACTGGTTACATCAGCTTTGCTTTTATCTTCCAGTATGGGTAAGCCATTGATACAATTCTACAAATGAAGTTAAATTAGGGTTGAAAGCTGAGTTACAGGAAGAGACTCCTGGAGCAATTCAAGCTACATTATCAACTGGATCCTTTAAGGCACTGCTGTTAATTCCAGAAACCAACCTGAGCACTGAACTGGCAACCAACCATCCCTGCTCCTACCCTGCTGTAAAGATTCCTGGAGATCCCCAGAAAACAGATAAAATAATGAACAAAGACACAAGCAAAATTCTCCTGTCCAACCCTGAATGACACCTATCAGAATGTCAGCTCAAATCACTCCAGTGAAAGTAACTTCCCTTCAAGGTGTGTGTTCTTGTGCTCTTTTTGTACTGGAGCATTACAGGGCTGTGAATTATTACAAATGCTGGCACTTGGGGACTGGCGAAGCTTGTGGGAACGATGTACTCCTCTAGATGATTACCAACCATTCATCTGGCTAATGTGAGGCCAAATCTGGCCTGACTGCCTGGCTCAGGGGAATATCATTAACTCTGCAGTCAGGTTGCATTTGCCAAGTGGGATGAGCCCCGGGTGGGGAAGGCACAGGAGCCAGAGCTGATGCTGCCACCCAGAGCACAAAAATGGACTCGCCACAAAGCCAGGACAGGCTTTTTTCACATCAAAACTGCACGGACATCGAGCACCCCTTTATGGCAATCAACATAAAAATAAAAATATACATAAATAATCCTATGTTTTTTTAAATTTCACTACATCTTTGACCAGTTAGAAAACGACTCCTTACATTGCTACATCTTACTCCTCAGTCCTTACATCGAAACACCCACACCACTAAAGGGTGACCTTAGGAAAGCATGTTTGAAAACAGCTAAGTACATTTAAGTGTTATTGATTGCACAAGTAATAGCGCCAAAAGTGATTACACAGTGTGGTACTTACAAAAATAATTACACTTCAGAAAATCAAAATTAATTTGTACACTTCTGCTACACTTTTGAAGTTGTTGACATTTCATTGTAGTGCTCCTAATGAACTGAAAATTATTAATAATTGTTTCTACTTCAGTGTGACAAATGTCATTTAGGTTAGGATGTGAATTTGTCAGTACCTCATCAGATCACTAAGTTGACTTTTGGCTGATGTTAATTTGAAAGGGGGGTTATTTGTATTTATCAGATGCAAGTCTACACAAGCCAACCATATTATCACTATGTTTGCTGGTTCCTAACTGTGAAACATTTGATGTGGTGTAGTCCTCTTTTCTTAGAAATCACTCTAAAGGTGTAAAAACAGTGGAAAATTAAGTTCTCTGGACAAAACATTAAAATTTTTCTTCTTCAAAACACTTTACAAGAAAAATGATATAAACTAAAGCTGTGAAATTAGCATAACCCCAGGGCTACTGTCTGAAGTACCATTTCCTTTTTATTCCTCTACCAAGCAAATTTAGTCTTATTTTAACATAGAGTGAGCTACATTGTTCAGCTATGGAAAATAATCAAATTAATAGCAAAATCTGTGTAAAGCAAAAGTCAAATCATATTATGCCTCAATGCTTGTCTCATAAAGCACATCACTCCTATAAAATTATATAATTAACACAAATAAAGTAATTCAGCTTCCAAAACACTTTTAATAAAAATGCTAAGGGCTTTTCGAGCACTTTCAAAGTATGAAATAAGTAAAATTCACACATGCAATATCTTGATACCCTTGCTGTTCCAATTTTATAGGCAGGTGAAGTGACAAGCAGATGATTTGTCTGGGCAATTACAGCAAACCAATAACAAACCCGCAAACAGAGTTTTGGAAGACCTGTCTCCAGGCTGCTCAGGGAGTTCTCGTCTACTGCCCTCAATTTTGACAGGAGCCTTTGCCTCAGGACACCCTATCAAGATTCAAGTTACTTTCCAATAGCTGATCTAAAAGTGCATAGACTGAAACATCCAGGTTTTGACAATTTAAAAAAAAAGAAAAGCCATGATAAGAATACAGGAGCTTCATTTTTCACAGAACTCCTCACATTTTTCACCATTACTGTTAATCCATGGATCCAAAAAAATTGGGGAGGTTCTATCCAAAGAATTGTTCTATCCAATACAATTTCTATCCAATTCAATTGTTCTAAGTGCTACGTGAGCAGTACTTTCTGTCATATAAAAAACAATTATGTTAGGCTAAGACAACTGGTGGTATCCCAAGAAATAACAATTATCAAGAACTGGGTTTGTAAAACCCAAGCCTCATGCAATGGTGGCTGCATTCATATCTGAGAAATGTTATCACTTATCCAGAGCTTATTTCACTAGGTCTGATTGATGCTGAAATCCTGGCTGTAGAGGCCACACAGAATTCAGAAGCCTGCAGTTTGTGCTGTGCTTGGGAAATGGGTGCTCCTGCTTTTCCACAAATCCAAGGGACACACTGGCAGGTCTGAAAGAACAGCTTGCATAAACCCACCCATCCACTAAATCTATCTTTGTTTACAGAATCCCAAGAAAATAAACCCAAAGAAAGCAACAGCATATGTGTTTTTACTAGATCAGGGTGGAATTTTCATTCCTTTGTTAACAGTGAAGGCACATGGTAAACAAAACACACTTTAATCTGATTTCTATTGTACTTTGCAATTAGAGACCAAAGGAAGGGCTATTTAAGGAACTTGTTTTCTCAGACATACAAGAGGATATCCAACACCAAAGCAGTTGAAGTGGTCGAAGAACAGCAGTAAAAAAGCAGCCAAACAGTCTGGCACAGCCAGAGCTATCTTTTGATTATAACCATGCCCTGCTCCTCACCCACACTGATAAAAAGCTGTTTCACTTGCAGCAGATAAGCACAAACCTCCCCAAATAAAACACTTGCCTCAGTTCTGCCTTTACATTCTCATCAGCAATTTTCCACTTTTTTCCTAATCAATATGTTAAACAGAAAATTTAAATTGACTAGAAAGCTACATCTTTATTTTCATCTTGTGCTTTCCTCCTTTATTCCATTCACCTCTAAATCTCTGGTTTATCCCTATTCAGTGTTATCAGACTCATGATATTTAGATTTGTGATGTTTATTTCTCCTACAGTCCCAGTTCTCAGGCTCTTAAGATTATTTGAGAATCCCAACTTCAATTTAAAAATCCTTATATTGCTAGCTCTCAGGTTCTGGAGAACTGCATGAAAGTATAACTCAAGTGTACTCTAAAAGCTCTATGTGAAAGGCAAAGAAAAGGTTTATTCTGAACAAAACAGAAAAACACAGAGACCATGTTTTCAATGTGTTTTCACAATTGCTTCTTGGAGATTTTTATAATTGCTAGGATTTATGAAGCAATTATGGGTAGGTGCTGATATTTCAAACTGATATTTCATAAAAACCTCACAAACCTGGTGTGGTGTATAACAGGCCAAACGTTCCCAAGGAGCACTATCAGAATAGCAGAGGGTCAATATGAAATGGCCAGGAAAATCACCCCCTTGCACCAGTTCCTCTTAGCAGGACAAAGGTGACAAACTAGAGCAGGTTCTGCCCTAGTGACATGACCCACTTGCTCATTCTGGCCTGAGGAATGGGGACATGTCCAACGACCCCACACGCAAAATGAGGATTCAAAGTTGTTGTCATCTTATTGCAAAGCTCCCATACCTTCCCAGTGATGTCTCCTGGGCAGCTCCTTGCAGCACTGGCTCCTTCTTCTTCTTCACAGCACAGCCAACAAACTCCAACTCTGTTCTCAAGCAGCTCATCTGCCTCCTGGCAGTGCCATTTCCTACAGTATGCCCACCGACAGCAGCCTTGTGTGGAGAGAGGGAATGTAAGATAATAGTGCAGAAGGCAATCTCAGCCCTGAGGAGTTGCAACTGTACCAATCACCAAAGATTAGGAACAGGCCTGGCCCTGATAGGCCACAACCCTGGCCAATAAAGGTGAGGGCTATAAAAGAGTGGGTTCGGGGTGTGAGAAGGGAGTTGGAGTTTGTTGGCTGTGCTGTGTGGAAAAGGGAGTCAGCACTGCAAGGAGCTGCCCATGAAAAATCTCTGAGAAGGTAAGGGAGTATTGCAATAAGATGATAGCACCTTTGAATTCTCATTTTACACTTGCAGTTGTTGGACACGTCCCCGTTCCTCAGGCCAGAGTGTGACCAAGTGGGTTGTGTCACTAGGGCAAAGCTTTGTCACCCTTTATACATCTCTGTTATGACAAAGTAGTTAAGGAGGTGATTTTGCTGACCATTTAATATTGGCCCTCTGCTATTCTTATAATGCTCCTTGGAAATGTTTGGCCTGTTATAGACCACACCAGGTTTGTGATGCTTATATGAAATATCTGTTTGTGATCAGAATATGGCGCTTTTGCACAAGAAAGAACATTCCAGGTCATTCGTGGGTCCTTGTTGGATTTTGCTGCTGAAGGAGCTGAGGTGTGAGGGTTGCTGCTCCTGTCCATGGTTATGTTCAAAAGAGATGCAAACCCTCTTTATTCTGCTGACTGTAGAACAAGAGCGAAAATAAACCTAAGAGAACTGGGCTGTATAAGAAATCCGTAAGGTTAAAAACCTTGTGTTTTATTGACTTGAAAGGCCTGGTAAGTGAGAGGGATGGGGAGAAACAAAATCTCAGTTGCTGCAAAGGGGAGCCAGGTAGGCAGGTGCTGTGTGAGGTAGTGATGCTTCAGTGGTTCAGAACTACTCCCCTTTCTTGGAGTTGTTCCTCCAGAGTTTGCAAAGATGCTTTGAACTCATCATAAATGTCTGTGTCTGGAGAACTTATGAGCTGGTTCACTAATTACAGAACAGGGTGGAAAGGTTACAGCTAAAAAGCTACAATATAGGCAGATCTGCAAACCTTAATTATACTTTAGTTTTGCTCCTGTTCAGGCTTCAGTTGGAATATCATTTAGAGGTTAGTGTATTGCTTGGAGGTATGAATACAAATCCTTAATTAACACCATAGCAGAGAACTTTGGTTACTTATTTGGTCTGAGATATGAAAAAAAATGGTTAACTGAATAATGGTATATTCCCCTGAAGTGAAAAATTTGCACCTTACTAATATTTCTTTCAAAACCTTTTGATTTTGAATTAGGAGTAGTGGTTTTGTGATTAAACCCCTGGGCAGAAATTCAGGAAATTTGAGTTCCATTCTCAGGTCTGAGCCAGACTCATTATGTGACCCTGGGTTAGGTGTTGGTCATCAGGGCTGGCTTCCCAGCACCCATCTGCTTTTAATTGCCAGGACAGTGCAGCTGAGCAATTGCCAGTGGGACTAGCAGGACTTTTTGCACTAGCTGCAGTTGACTTTGGATCAAACCCTTTTGTCTCTTTCCTAAATGTACATATGGAGAACCAGGCTCTGGTTAACTGTGTATTGGAATTAATAAATGTTGTGCACTGAAGAAAAATTACAGATAAGAGAATTACTGAAGTAAAGAAATATGTTTAGTACAACAAAGTATTAAAATATGAATGCTTCTGTTGTTTTCCTAATGCAGTGTGTTAGGGTAACAATTCAGAAACTTTCTAAGTTGTCTCTAAAGTATAAGACACTATCACACAGTTTTAAAAGGTCTTATTTCTACACCATTGGAAGAAAACAAAGAAATGCATCCAAGTATTTCCCCTCAGGAAAGGCTGGTGATACACCTGTACTTGTTTAAGAAATGTAATTTGATTTGTGCCAGCATCAGCCCAGACCCTTCTGGGCTGTTTGTGTTCTTCTGAACACTTGGATAGGGGAAAAAAACCAACAACAAACAAGAAACCCCAACATTTAAGTTGAAGTTCTAGACTATGCATTTGATACTTGTTTTGGGCTGAAGTTAAAAACATTAGTTAGGAAACAAAACTGAAATTACTTTGTTGTTTTATTTCTTCTCTTACAATTCAATCTGCTGTTGTTTCTTCCTGTGTGCTGTGCATTGTTTCATTATGTGGTGAGTATTTCAATGTAACAGAATTAACTGATGCTGTCACATCCATGCCAGATGAAGCAGGCATGGATTTTGCTGTCAGAAGCAAGGAGTAACTTGCAGGGTCCATTCCAGTTCCTGCCATGTCTAAGCCCCCATCAGTCTGACAGGTTGGATGAAGAGACATAAAGTAGATTAGAGAGTAATGACTGGAGGAAAAATTATATGAAGTTATTTTCACATTTAGATCAGGATCATTATAACCAGAATCTCAGGAGCCATTATTTTAAGCGTTAGTGGTTAATGCAGTACACTACATTAAGTTTTATGCACAGCATTTGGAACCTTGGGATGACTGCTGTAAACTTTCCATCACTGCTGGTTTGCACAATGACCTTTTATCTTCATTAGGAAATACTCTGAAATTGCTCTAAGTATACCAGTATGGATTCTTTGGTGGTGTAAATTAGGATATGTATTGATGTTAATGGGGCTGTTTGCATTTATTAGTATAAATTAGTTTTAGTATTCTCTCACATCATCAATCACGATGGACATCAGGAAAGTCATTTGGCAGCAGTGATGTACAAACAGTGAAAATGAGAAAACAATTGACTCCATTATTCAATGTTTAGTGGCAGGAATGTGTCTGAAGCATGTGAGTGTGTATTTCCCAAGCTTCACCCTTCCTTGATGTGAAGCAGTGGATGAACAGGAGCAGTGACAAAGGATGAGCTCTAATAAAGAAAGTGGTTGGACAGGAAAGAATATCCCAGATCTAAACCTTGAGTCCCTATTGTTACTGACAACCACATTAAAAAATTTGAATTTTGGAGATGTTACCATAAAACAAATGCATAATACAAATAATTCATAGGTAGGTAAATGACAGCTACTCAGGCAAGCCTGAACATCTGTTTTGTAGTGAATGAACATTAAACACTTCTGGCATCTAGTGCTCTATTTTTACCCCAAAAATCCATACAATATTTAAACCCTTTTCATGCTGCATTTTGAGTCATTATTCCATATTGATATCATACAAAGCTGTGATTTCCTTATGTAGGAAAAAGACTTGCTGGGTTTATTTGTTGAGGGAATTTGTAAGGAAAACTTGTGTAGAATATAGAAATTTTTAGATAGAAGAAAGTATTTAATCATGGCAATGGCTTTTTCAAGTGATTTTTCTTTATGACAAACCAAATATGTATTATATTATTTGTGGATCAGTATATCTAAGATCAGCACACATTGCTGTTTATTGGCTCATTTTATCATGCTGAACTGTCACAAACTTCTTATTAATCTGTCTCTGAAGGATCAAAATGCTTTAATAAATATGTTAGTTCCTTTAGATCTTGGGCTGAAATGAAACTGTTAGTTAAATGTACTGTGACTTTGAGTGAAGATACCTTTAGAGAGACTTAAAATGGGAGTATGTTACATAAATCCGAGTTTGACAAAGCAGACTGTATCTTTCTCTTAATGGCCAATTAGGACTTAAATAAAAATGTAAAAAGACAAAATGTGAGACTTCTTTATGTGATATGATTGATCTATCAAAGGGATGATTAACTTTTCAGTTTTATAGGGAAAGCTCTTTCTTGTGCGGGGTGTTCATTTACCTGTACAGATTGATGTGCTTTTAAGTCTGTACACAGAATAAATGCATGTATTACACAAGGGTTCAGAAAGGTGCTCACCTTTCATTACTTCAAAGAGGTAGATAAGAAGTTGAGTTTTTACTTTATTCAGGACATGAATTTTGATGTACTTTATTTAGCTGCCAGTGGCAAACAGGAGAGGACCTAAAGGAAAAGTAGCCCCTAAAAGGACTGCAAGACCATTCTGCAGAGGGAACTGTTTTAAAGGCAGAGCTCATTTTATCCAGATTCAGAATAATTGTGGCCTCTGAGCACACAGCAGTAAATGTCTGGTTTCTATGAAGGGTTCAAAATGTTGTGCAAGGAGGAGTGGATGATGTACCACTGCCATTTCAAAGGGGGAATGCATTTTAAGAACAGCATCAGGTTTAAGAAGAAGGAATTTAGATCATCCATGTGATATTGTCATTGGAATACAATTTCAGATTGCTTGGCAGCTCTCCCCAGATGAACCTACAAACCTTGGAGTGTGAGCCCTCTGCAGGGTGAGCAAGGGCTCTACTGGAGCTGTGTGCTAAGTGAGCCTACATTTCACCATCTCAAAGGATTATACCAAAGATCTTTCCTCTGTTAAGTTCTTTAGCCTGCTGAGATCATAACATCAGCAGCATGGTTTTTGATTTTATACACAGGTTTGAGAAGCAAATGCTGAATGTGAAGTGCCCAAATCTTTCCATATATCTCTTATTTGAAGAGCTCATATGTCTTGAGTAAAACAGAGTAACAGAAGTTGAAGGCAACGTAACTTACTTAGTTCTCATCAGGAAATGCTCCAGAAGTATCACAGTCTTGTGTTTTTGTAATAAACTGGCTTTTGATATTATGCTCACATTGAAATGTTCATGGCAATTAGCAGTTTTAGATGAACACCCAAATGTGGTCACAGAATTTTATTGATGTGTACAGTAGTGAACATGTTGAGGATGAACACATGGGAATACCCAGGTCTGTAAAACTTCTTGGAAAACCAAATCCATGGGGCCTGAAATTGATTGGTTTTCCAATGGAAGTGCGTCTCTGTGCAGCCACAGAAGAATGGATCTGCTTTCCACTCAGGGTTAGTTTGCACAGCCCATCCATCCATCAGTCTGCTTCCTTAGGAGTGTTAACAGTTTAGCACTACTTTATTTCCCTTAAATCTCAGCAACAATCCATGATATTGTTACAGTACATTACATGGATTTTCCTCTGTGTCATTGTATATTGCCATTGGGAAATGAAGCATAAAAGGCTGCCATTAGAGCACATCATTAAATAAGACTGCATGAATTCCAACTGTTGAACAATTGATCAGTTCCATTTTGAGCCAAAGAGATGTTTTATCCCAGTTGAGTTCTTTTAATATAAAAAAAAAATCCATGTTTTAGTGGTGCCTTAAATTTCCTTTAACTTTTCTTTTAGAAATTGTGCAGTAATATCAGCCTCTCTCTTGTAAAGGAAAAGATCAAAGCATACCAGGAGTTATGTACATGTGCTAAATGTGAGAAAGTTAGAAATTAACTCCCAAGTGCTGTAAGTTTTCTGAAGTATCTGAAAGTGATTCATGCTGAGGGGTTGTTTTAAGACCCTATTTTAGCTGGGTGCAAAGCACAGTCACAGTTGTTCAGTTAACTGCAGCCAGAAAGACTGGATTCAGCTTCAACATCATTTTTTCTGGTTGTGCTGAGGTTGTTCAGTTCTATCCAGTCTGCCACTTCACTCTTTTTAAAGCTTTGTTGTTCTGCTGTGGTGTGTTTTTTGAAGGCTTTTCAGTATTTCTCTGGTATCTTATTCCACAGAGCTGAAATGCACACGTGTAGGGGCAGATCAATAGGGACAGGGATGCACTTAAGCCCTGACTTCTGTTTTTCTGCCCCTGTTCAAACATGACCTGAGCCATCCAGATCCTCTGACTTTCCTTTCAGTGACCTCACGCCACTTCTCAGTCAATGGCAACTAAAGCAGTGCAGCTGCTCTGTGAAAAACCCAGCAGCTTCATTGGAATTGCACGGGAGCAGAGCTGCTCCAGCCCTAGCCCGAGGGTGAGACAGCCCAGAGCAGCCTGGAGGTCTTGGATGCCATGGGGTGAGAGCTCACACCTGTACTGGCAGGGCCAAGGAGGTGTTTTCATGCTGTGCCTGATTAAAGGAAATTCTTGGTAACATATCTGCACTAGACAAATCTGATTTCTGAACTGGGCCTCAATGAAAACGTTTTCTTTTCACAGAACAGTAGCTAAAAGGCAGATCCATGAGACTATAATACCTGTAAAATAAAAAGATAATCCCTGTGAAAAAAAACCCAAGTTATGATGTCAAGACCTACACCTGATTTATATTTTACCTCTCTTTATTTCTGGGATACAGACATCTGCCAACTAAATTCTCTCAGAAGCCCAATAAATGCAGATTTTGTGTTTTAAGTAGTTTTTCTTCAGGTATGTTTTATATAGACAATATTGATTCAAATTTATGGCATTTTCAGTACTTTAAAATTATTCAATGCTGAATTTAAATATTCATCTTCTTATTTTAGAATTAGACACCTATATGAATAAAATTAGGCTCAGTGAAGGAGGGTATAGCCTGCCCACAGTGCTTCTGTGAAAAAATAGAAAAGAAAACCTGAGAGTGAGTGCAGTCAAATAAGCACCTTCTACATTACTTCTAAAAGTAATTAATATCTTACATCACAGAATCATTAATGTTTTGTCTAACAGAGATATCATGTTTATCATAAATTATTGTTTACACGGCTCATAGACCACAGATTGCCATCTCTGTTTGGAGCAAGTGAACATTGACCCAACTTAACTCATTCACCAAACAATTGAGTTTCCAACATGTAATTCAGCCTAGACAAAAGAGGGGTTCAAGTGTTTGAACAGTTTAAATTAGATTAAAGTTTAATTATATTACATTTTATTACTAAGGGTGACAATATTCCACACCACTAATGATGTTTAGATCACTGGGTACTGGTAGTTTTGTTGTGAGGAGTATTGTGACATGTTTGACCATGAAGACTGAATTGGGATTTTTGCCAGGATCAGTGTCCTTTAGAGCCCTAAATCTGACTTCTCTCATGCTGGGTGGCAGTTGCTTTGTTGCATTGCTGATGAGACTCAGTGACTCAAGATCTAAAGGGAAGCAGGGTGGTGTAGAATGTCCTCTTTATTCTCAAAAATTCCAGGAAGTACTGAAAGCACCTACCTGTGCCTTGGTGCTCAGAGTGACCTTGTCAAGGTGACACATCAAGGAGTGCACACTGGTTCATTTACTGAAGTGAATAATGTCGCTCTGCTGCTCTCACATGTCCCTGTATCTCCAAAATGTCCTTACATTTTATTTCTTATAAGCATCATCAAAAATAAAAACAATTTTAAATGGTAAAATAATGAATATTGAGGAGCATTCTGATGAAACACTGTAAGATTATGGAGTTCCTTTGCCAGGAACTTTTGTGACCACTCTGAAGCTGGGCTGGAGTCATCGTTCTTCCTGTTGTGTTTATTGATGCTTGTCCCGCAAACAGCAGCAGTTATTGAGGCACAAAATGCATTTATGTGAAAATTGAGGCAAAAGCAATATATTCTGGATTCACAGTGATAAAACACTTATGACTATTGCCTTTGTTAAAACAAATACTGGCAGAGGTTAAAGGCAAAAGAGTGTAATTCAACCACATCTATGATGTGTGCAAGCCACTTAAATTCAATCTTTATTTTCCCTGAACGTTTTGAACTTTGTATTTTTGAATGCATGGAAACTGCCCCTTTAGGATTTAGAATGAAGCTGCAGGAGAAAAAAAAGATGGTCCATTGTTAAATCTTCAAAGAAAAATATTCAGGGATAAAAGTAAAATTGAAATACAAAAGATTTTTTTTTAAGTTATTTAATGTTTCAAAATGTGGCTCTGGCCTCTGCCTACTGGCCAGTTTCAAATTTACTGTCTAAGAACTGAAATTTCAAAGGTGACTTGCAAATGTCTTTTTTCCTGCATTAAGTAATGTGAGGCCATGTGGGCCTTCAGTCTGAACACGTGGCACTAAAAATATACATGAGGGGAGTGCTTTGTTTCAGAGTCACTTTTTTCCTTTCATTTGTTTCTGAAATCAAAGTTTTTGTGTTCTTGAAAAGAATGAGCCTGTGTAATGTCATGCTTTGAAATGCTGTTCTCTTGACATTATAAGACCATGAAAGGGAGAACTTTGCCTAACTCTATTATTCCTTCACCTTAAAGACATTGTCAAGTCTGCTAAGCTCTAAATATGGCCCACCTAGTTTTGTTTCTTTTACCTCTTATTCTGTTACAAATCTTATTTAATTCTTTTCTATGTACAGTGCCTCAAAGCTTGCTTTTCTTCATAAAATTAAACCAATAAAAATCCAGGAAGGTAGATTTCAAGTGACTTTTGCATAGTTCACGTCAATGTAGGCAGGTGATTGAAGCATGCAAACTTTATTTGAACTAACTATTGCTTATCAAACAATGAGCAAAACTGGTTTGGAATTAGTTATGTCTTTTGATGTGTGGGTGCAGTGCTGATCAAAGTCCTTGACAGCCATTCATGTGAATCCCTGGACAGGCTTTGTCCCCATTAAAAATATACCCCATTGCAATAACCCTCAGAGAACCCCCCTTCCTTTTCAAGTGAAAAGAATTTTAACTTGACCCCTTTAACTCACAGCAATGAATCCCCAAATTGAGTTATGTACTTTTGTTTTACATCTCAGTGCCTCCATCCAACAAAACCAAAATCCCTAATGCTTTAATTACCTGTAATGATCTCCTTCACAAATATTCTGCTTATTATGGCCCAGAAAATGGTCTTATTGAAAGCCAGGCACCATCTTTGTGCATAATGAAGTCACTGTGATATATATACACACACAAGCATTGCTGTTCAATAGGTTCTGCAGCTGTGAAAGAGATTAATTTTTAGTTCATTCCATTGTCATTTTTATCTAAATATCTAACTGAAAATGCACTTCAGATCCTGAAACTTAGCTCAGTTCACTTAAGTAAATAGCTGTACACAGCTGAAAAATTGGCTTTTATGATCAGAAAGTTTTAAAAGCTCTGTTTTGTTCATAATTGCTGCACATTGAAAATTAACTTTGAAAACGTAATGTGATAAGAAAACTCCTGACCTCAGTAAAATTTATTTTGTGCCTAATAGAAAGAGGAAACACCCAAGGCTTTGCTTTGAAGTCCCTGAAACCTAAAGATCAGAATGAGTGTAAAATACCCAGAGCCTGCATAACTGCAATTACCTCAGTGTCTGTGGTAGCTCAAGTTCCTGGTTGGATAAGTATTAGATCAATGATGAGCAAACATTGCATTTCTAAAAAAATGGGAATAAAGGCCAATCCATGGAACATTCCTTTCCTGTTGCCCTCTGGAATTGACAGCCAACAGAGAATTTGAGTGCAATTTGCCGCATTTTTTGAGGAGAGAGCACATGAATATTTTGTTTGGTGGGGGAGCTCCAAGACTTGCTGGATCTTTAAAACAAAAAAATAAATCCTGCCAGAGAGATGTGGATTAGGGAGTTGTAACAGGCAGACAATTGAGGAATTAATCTCATTTCATAAGTTACAGATTTAGTCCCAGATTAGAGGGAGCCTTACCACAAAGTTTAGTGATGAATGTGGAAAAAGTAGAAACAATCTTCTTTGGTTCTACTATCTAAAATAAAATTGAAGTGACATTTTTCAAATGAGAATACACTGTCTGCTGCTTTGTCTGGTTCTTTCATTTCAGCTTTGTTAGATCTTTTGTTTCTTTGATGCTCAGAATATTGCACCATTTGGCTCTAAAACCTACATTAGAAGAGCATTAATTAAAGGCAGACACAGTGCAACGGAGACACTGTTAAAATTATGCTTGAAGGTACAATGTAATTAATTTTGTACAAGTGAAACATAAAAGAGAGAATGAAACCAGAGGAAATAGGAGCATATCCTCACCAAATGATAATGAGAAATACAATTGCAAATCAGACTAAATGTGAAAGGACATATGGAATAATTAGATTTCAAGAAAGAAATCAAAACAAAGGGTAACCTGCTAATTGTTCTTGAAAATTAAGCCAAGAATATACAACTAATGTTCAAGGTCCTTGGGGTTTGTTTTGGGGTGCTTTTCTGTGAACTGTAAGAGTGGCATTAAGTCCCTGTCAGTAAAACGAGGTTGTGCATTTTATGTCATAATTTCCTGACAAGTGTGTAAAGAGCTGAGCACGCTGCTTCACTTTAGAGCAACTTCTGTGTTAGAAGTTATCTCAGAAGGAAAGGGGTTGGCACCTGGGTTATGGCCCCCAGGTTGAAAATGAAGGCACATGACAGAATTAACTCTAATTCTGTCTGCATAGGAGGAAATAAAGGCTTTAGGAAACTGCTTTATTTTAATTGGTGATTTTAAGTAACAATTAAACTTCTGCAGTTCTTTTCAGAACCCCTGTGATTCGCCCTCAGTTCTGAGTGTTCTTGAGTAAAGCACTTCAAAGGATGAAAAACGTGGCTTGGGCGTTTATCCTGTTCTCAGGAGTTTAAGTGAAGCCCAAGGTTTCCACAGGTCTGTGGTGGCAGTCTTTGAAGATGCAGCATAAAACAGAAAGGAAGTTTATCCTGTGTTTAAAGATCTCTGTTGCATGTGGTGAACTCCTGGTGGTGGCTGTGATTACGAAATTATTGGGTTGAGTTTTTCAATTTTAAGTTTTTTTTCCACTGTCTGGATACATCAATTTATTCCTCTCTTCCAATTCATCAGAACCAAAATAAAAATAGCCAGTGAGAAGGAATTCAAGGTGAGGATCAGCCAAAGTCCAGTGCAGTCATGGGTTAGAAAGTTCAGGCAGTTTTCTCCAAACCAGGAGCTGAGTATCAGCATTCCCAGGTGAGTCCTGAAGGCTTCTTGCAAGAACAAGATCGTTAATTGCCAACAACCTGAAAATATGCACAGAAAGGCTTGATCCCTTAACAAAAATATTGATTCCTTAACATCCTGTGTGGTGTTATTGGCCTTCCTACACTTCTAAAGCTTTCTTAATTAGTCACAAACTCCTGAGCTGGAAAGTTTTGTAATTCATAGCATAACACCTCCTCTGTTGTGTGCACTTTGTCATCCACTGGGATTTTGAAGAGTTTTAAATAAATCCCTTTTTTAGTATTATATAGCACAGTGCAGTAAAGTCCTTTAGCGTATTTTACTTAAATTTTATGTGTTTTTTTAGTAATTTGAAGGACAAAATAAGTTTCAAAACAATGTTTTAAGATAAAACACACTGAACTGTCTCTTGTGTATATAATTATATTGATCAGTCCCTAATTTTTTCACTGAAATGTCAAACCACAGAATTTCAAAATCAAACTATATGGGGAAACTGCATTGTTGTGGCTTCCATAGTGAAACTTTTAAATGTTAAAATACAAAAATGTCTGATGGAGAAACCCTATGAAGTAGAGTATATAGTAAAAATGTGAAGATCCTTGATCTCACAAGTTGTCTCTCTTGTCACAATTTGCATGAAATAGAAGGAATATGGGAACTTCAAAAGGGCAGAGATTGTTCAGTCATTAACTTTTACAGCAATTTTAGGGACAACTCATTTAACTGAAGTTTAAGCTTTATTTCTGTGTCATGACTTTGTAAATTGTCTTGCAGTAAATAACAATGTGTTGCTGGGCATTTATTTTTATTTAAAAATGCCTTTTACAGTTGATGATTACACACAGAAAAAATGTCCAGCTAAGAAGCCCAACCTTCCAAGATAATGCATTCTTTACAGCTTATTTCCACAAATATGCTCCTGTTGTTTTCATAAAACATATGTATGAAATTGATTTCCTGATTCACTTCAGCTTATAGGGTTTTTAAGCCCAGCTTTTGTCTCTACCAATCAATCTTGGCAATTTTTTTCTCTGCTACGTGAATGCTCAGAGAATTTTGATAACCAGTAGCTCTAATTCATAGCTTCATGAAAGGGCCTTTTAATCTGTTCTGTTTTACACTATTTCCCTGAAGAAACCTGCTGAATTTCAAAGCAGGTGTCTTTTAAATACTCACAGATAATATTTTGAAAGGTAAGTATATTTTGCTACTATTAGTGAAGGGGGAGTATCTTTTCCTAATAAAGCAAGCTGCTCTGAGTGCTGCGCTAAGAATCACCAAAGACCTCTGGTGACTTCAGAGCCTCCTTTGCATAGAACAGTGTTAAATTCTGCCCCTCTGAATGTTTGAGTGACGCCTTTACTACCTAATGGTTCTTTGTTGTGATTAAGCTTAGAAATTATTTATACTCTTTCTGCATGCAAAAAACCCCAGGTATTTCCTCATATAACAAACCCATTATATTGTGAAAGCCTCATCTGCTGTGCAACTTTGAAGTAGATGAGTGATTTTTGTTGCACCTTGTAGTTTTAGCTTCCAGCTTGTGTAATTAATCTTCTCCTGCTTTGGCAATCTTGCAGTTAAGGTAGCAGGTTTTGCTGGAGAAGAATTTCCAAAGCAGACTTAGTTTGGAAGTAAGGTTAAAAAGTAACTGCAGGAAATGCATTTTCATGAATTCCCGGGAAAATGGGGGCTTGGGATGTTTCCTAACAGAAGTCTGGGGACGAGGGCATGGTAATGAAAGCCGCTGTGATGTTTTGTAGAACACCTACAATGAGAGGTTTTGTTCATCCTCTTAAATTAACTCAAAAAGAGTACTAAGAGTGCTAAAAAGAGTCCTAAGCAAGCAGCAGCATCGCTGCTGTTGAATAATGCACTCACTGCAGCAGGTTCCTGAGGCAGCACCAAGGAGGAAGGTACAGCAAGCACAGCACTCAGAATTTACTGTGCTCTGATCACCACTGAATTTCTCACTTTATTCAAAGAAATATGCTTCACAGAACTCAGGGCTGTGTCTTCAACCACCCTTGCAGCTTGTTTCAAATTAGGTTGTGGTTCTGGCCACCTGTCATTACACTGCCAGCTACTATTAAACCATCAAAGCAGTATTTTAGCTGCTTTGATGTAGTCTGGAATTGTATCTACTGCTGAATGATGATTAGATTAAATGTTACAAATGTATCCAAAGGGAATAGAAGCACTAGTCTAATCTTGATCCACTACAATTTAATTTCAAGTATTTCCTTATATTTCTATTATTTCTGAGGCATTCCTTTGTATTTATAGATGCTAGTACAGCAGGAACAGCCTCTTGGAATAGCATTAAAAGCTGCCATTAGGAGAGTCTGTGTTATTAATGTGGTGTTTCATACATCACAACTTCAGAAAGGTAGAAAATGGACAGTGGAAATGTCATTTCCCCTTTTTAAGTGACATTCCATTCTAACGAATATGGGAAAAGTACTGAAGGAAAATGAAGTTCTTTTGTTCTGGTTTGGTGGAGAAGTCTGGCTTCTGCTTGAGCTTTGTTGGCTGGGTTCCTCCAGGCCTGATCATCAGTTAATACCTGTGTGGTGTTTGGGCTTGAGCCCGAGCCTTTATTGCCTCTCCTGGCCAAGTTCTGGTGCCCCTTTGCCCAGGTGGTGTCAGGTTCCCTGGAGGAGGGTGAACCTGCAGGGGCTGCTCCCACTGAGCCTTCCTGGAAAGGATGGAGGCTCTGACAGCTCAGACCCTCCAAGAATGGATGAGATGAGCATGTCTGAGAAAAAGGACCAAAAGTCAGCTGCACCTCAGGCTTGTGCTGCAGAACCCTGGGCTCCCCTCCCAGGGCTCCCTCACACAGGGGACACACAGGTGGATTTCTGTCTTTGGGGCAGCCCTGGAGAACAGCTTGAGCGTACAATGGCTGGGTCTAATCTCCATGTTCTGGGTCCCCCTCCTCACCACTGCTTTGATGCAAAACTGGGTTTACAAATTAGCTTTCATAGCAATAATTTAATTAATTCCTGGAAGCAGCTTTTTAGCTGTTCCAAAATTGGTTTGCAACAAAACAAAACTCACCCGATCTTCTCTGTTTGTGTATTTAATGTCTGAGAATGTGTCCAGACCCTGACCATGGTCTCACAGTTTGTCTTCCCAGAAAATATCATTCAAATCTGGATGCTGGCAGCTCCTTTTGGGAGTGCTACCTGTGTCCAGGTTAATGGAAGGAAGGCATCCATTAGTAGCTAGTGCTGGACTTGATGCTTTTAGCAGCAGACCAGTCTGAGCTCAGAGCCTGCAAACTTCTGGCTTTTTGTTTGAGGAGGAATTGATGCTGCATAATTACAGAAGGGCAAAGATCCAAAGATAAAAAGAGAGGAGGAAAATATTACTATAATGAAATGTCTGATGCTGCATGGTGCATTTCTTTTTACATAGGCAAGAACATTTTTAAGCTCTGTTTAATGTTTCAGTTTTTCTGATTTTCAGCAAATTGCAATAATAGAAAAAGGTTAATTACAGGCCTCAAATGAAGGTTGTTTTTATGATTAGAAGTGTAGAAAAGAAAAATAGGTTTTTGTCTGATTGTCTTCTGGCTGACTGCAATAAAATTTAGATATGGGGTTATTTCTATGTGGACTTTTTCATTTTGTTTTATATAGCAAGAGTCAAGTGTGCTTCAAATCACCCTTCTAAACAGAACATCCACATGATGTATGGCAAGTGGAAACTTTTTAATTGTGGTAGGTCAAGGAAATCTTTCAGAATGGTGCATGAATAGAGCTATGCAATTCAAGCTGTGCTTGTCCCAGTGAGCTCCTGTCCATTGAAAATGGCTCATTTTAAGTTGTGAAAAATGAAGAATTTTCATTGACATCAGTACAGCTTCAAATTTACTGTCCCTGATCCAGCAGTGTGGATCTGATATTTAGGGCTAGATCTCAAACCTGCTGAAATCAAGGCATCATTTTACCCAAACTTTTATATAAGTAATCTGGGAGTACCTTTTATGTGTTAGAAGAACTTTAGAGAAGCCCTAACTTTGTTTGTTCAACTACATAGGAACTGAAACTGTATCATCACATTTGCCTTTGAAGAAGAAATAAGCTCCAATTAAAATGTGTGTTATTAAAAAAAGGTGCAGAACCTCATCCCAATTACATGTTTGAAAGAGAGGTGTGCATTTAAAGTAGCTAAAACTTCTGATTGGAGATCTTAAAAACAAATTATTTTTCATTTTCTCAATCTCTGCATAAAATTGCCATTAATTTTTTTCTTTACAATAGAGAACTACATTCTAGAAGGAAACTTACCCTTTTTACATTACCTGGAGGTTACAAGAAATATGAAATTATAGACAATAAGTTTTCCTGCACAGATTTAAGGATAGGTGTTAACTGCTGCTGCTTTCGTTATGGTGAGAAGGTTCAGTGTGTTAATTATGCAGAGGATGATGATGGTTTCTAATTCCCTGATTTGCACACTGGACTGGTGACTGATCTTGTGCAAGAATATCAAAATCCCAGGCCTGATGACATCACCACCACTACAGTGAAAGGAGTGAGAAATAGGTTGTGTTTTTCCTTGAATCAAGGTGAAATGATGCCTTTCTACACAAGGATAAGTGTAGCAGAGCTCAAGTATGAGGAAAAGAAAAAGGACCTACTAATGACTGATTGTTTTCATAGAGACTTGGGGAAGGCAAGGATGTGTGTCTCAAGTGTTTCTCATGTATTTTGGTGTATCGTGCTTCTGTCAGGAAGGAAGAATTAAAAATCCTTAACTTAGTAAAAATAATTTTTTACATAATATTTAATTTTCCTAAATCACAAATATCAGTGCAAATCACACCTTATACAAAAATACATCTTAATACAATTTTACCTCAGCTTTGCACACAACACCCAACAATATCCCTTTACCATTAGCATAAAAAAATCTTTCTAATTTATAAAAATAAAATTTAACCTACCATTCCATCAAAAATAATCCATATAACATTAAAAACTTTTACTAATACCTAACAAAAAATAATAAAAGAATTAAACATAGAAAATTCGTCCAACAATATAAATTTAACTACAATAATAATAATTACTTAAGCATCTGGTTCAGTTAGTTGTGGTAAGGTTATTGTAAGTTTTACCAGCCACAGTGGGGCCAGTGTTGCTGCCCAAATTTAGGAATTGCATCCCCAAACCAAGAATCCCCTGAGTTCACCCAGCCTTTACCATGGCTCTGTTCTGCTGCCTCCCTGCCAGGGGGAAGTTTTACCTGTGTCTGCAGGAAAAGTAAATGCATAAGCAAGTGAACAGCCTCAGCAGCAGTAATCCAGTGGGATTTTAGTATTTATATCATTTGCAGGAGGGAAAATAAAAATAATAGTTCAGTATTTTGAACTGGGATAAAAGGTCTCCTTAATGAGAACTTAGAGGAGTGGTGTTTTCCTTTATTGCATTTGCTTTTCCTGCGTGAGTCTTCTATGGCTCTGCCACTACTGAAAATGAGGGTGTCTGCTCCTTGTACTTTAAATTAACACAAAAATTCATTGATTTCTTCTCATTTTCACTTCACAAGGTTAAGGGGGTTTTTTTGTGGGTTTTTTTACCGGTTTTAATGCCATCACAGCGTCTCTGTAGATTGTTCCAGTGTCCTTCACTTTTAACAGCAGAACACAGCCTTGAACAGAGTGTTATCCCTCAGCAGAGCCTCACAGTGTTGGACTGAAGTGAACCTTTTCTCTCCCTGCAGAAATCTTTGTTGTGCCCATCTCTGTTTTTAGAATGTAAACACTCCTTGCTTGGCCACAGCCTTGCCTGGATGACTCTTGACTACAGCAAACAGTGAATATGTGGCACAGTCAAAATAATGGTAGTTAAAAATAATGGTATTTATAATCCAATATTAGCTGCTGTGGAAGGAGAAAGCCCAGGCTTAGAGCCATGGAAAAATGAGGAGATTGGCACTACCCTGCTCTCAGTGATGGAAGGATTCCTCCTTACACACCACCACATCTAATTCCAGTTTGAGTGGTGCAGGGACTCGGTGCTGAGCTTTCTTACCCTTCATTGGGATAATGTGGGTTTCTTAATTGGATGTGATCTCTACTGTGAAATATATTTCATTTTCTCCCTTTGGATTGGAAAGACATTTGAAAAGAGAAGGCCCAAGTAGCTGGACTTTAGTGGGTCTGTCACGGAGTTTATCAGACTGTAATTGAGTTCATCAAACTAAAGTACTAAGAATAGCCTAAAACCAGCAAATCTGAAGTTGTTAATCAATAATGAGAGGAATAAAAGATTTCTTATCCAAAACCAGTGAAAATATGCATAGACTAGGCTTTAAAAAAGGAATTTGTGTCTGCTGAGAATAGGAAAAACAACCAATGGGTTGTTTATTTTAAACATAGTAATGAACAGGAAAGTAACTACAAAAATGAGAGCTTAGTGTCTTGTATTCATTCCCTCTCCACGACCTTCATAGCAGATCTATAGGATTTACAAGTTAAGAATTTTTGACAGTTGTACAAACTGAAATATTCATCTAAAAGTCCAAGTATTTCTTATTTGGATTGATGGGACAAAGTTAAGGGATTTGTGTCAGTTTTTCAGTTTGCCACTGAATGTGCAAATTGAACCAGGTCAACTTAATTTGTGAATAAATCTGCTAGGTTATTGTGGTTGGGTTTTTTTGTTTTGTTTTGTTTGTTTGTTTTTTGGGGTTTTTTTAATGGGATGAGAGACCATTAATAAAATCCTTAAAAAAATCAGAAAATTCAAGTGTTAGGAGATTTGGAGACTCAATTCCTAAACATTTTGATCCCTGCTTCTACAGGAGGTCTAAAGCCTGCAAGGCTCCAGCAGCATTGCAATCATTGTCAAATCAGTAAAGCTTTTTGCCTCTGTCTCATTTCAGACATTTTTACCATATTATAAACAGTTCATTTTTGTTCACTGAAACCTTAGATTATAAATAGCAACATTCAGCACTTTTAGTTCAGTGTAAATTGTTGGGGGAGAAAGATTCAGAACAATTTTAATCACGTTGTCAAACCCAGAATAAGCTAATGTATCAAGTTGAGAGTTTTTTCCAGTTTTATGACATAATTACTTGTGTATTAGGTCCACAATGAAAAAAATAGCTCTGCAAGAGCAATGTTTTTAAAACTTTATTAGTAGTGTTTGCCTTAAGATAAAATGAGTAATTACCAGCCCATTAAATACTGACAGGTAACCAGTTACATTGTCAAGTTATTTCAGCTAAGTAAAATCAATCCTTCACTGTTATGCTTAATTAAGGTAATTCCAGCTTGGCTCTGATGTAAAACTCAGCTGGAATTCAGGAAAAAAAGAAGCCTTGAAATGATGGGATGCTGCTTTATTGTGCAGCAGTCTGCAACTAAAGAGTTAATAGTTTATGGTCATAATGAGATGGGAGGCGTCAGATACCAAACATTTCTGAAATTTCCACTTTATTTAGGCTCTAGGTATGAGCTAGATTTTCAATCTGCTTCCAGGAGTAGATTGATGCCTGAGGGCTGCCAAATTCTAAACTTGTCCAAATCTGGTTGGAATCACCCAAAATTTGGTTGTGGGGAGGTTTCTTTGACTGGGAGTGAGCTGCCACTAAAAGGTGACACAACAGCAGTGACTTCAGTCCAGCCTTGCTGAAGGTCCCTGAGAGCACTTCAGCTTCCAAACTGCTGGAATTGTCATTTTGGGATGTAAATAACAAGAATCCAGAATTCCCTGTGAGTGCCTTAAAACTGAATTTTCAGCACCTGCCACAACTGTAAACTATTTAAAAATTAATTTAAATTAATTCATAGCTGAGTTACTGTAAGTATGAAGATACAGCCTGTGTCTCTTCCAGTGGAAGTTTGTGCTTTATTTCTTGCCCTGAGTTTGTTCCATTTTTGAGGTGTCTTATAGTGTCTAAAATAAAAAACAAGTAAACACCATCTCATTCCTTAAATGCTGGGAAAATGAATATTATTATTATTATTATAAAATTACTTTAAAACCTCGTGCAGTGATTTTTATGTGAATCAACTGTTGCCTGCACTTTTGTGGAAGGATCAGGGAATTAATTGGATTTATTGGATGGAGGGATGATTTCATGCAGTGCTTGGGGAACTGGTTCAACCCTACCCAGCCTAGGAGGTGCAGTCAGGAGAGGGATCTGCCATGGAGTTGTGGCACAGTAGTTGAATCAGATTTGGAGCTTGTTTCAGAATTTCCATGAATATTGGAGTATCGTGGATGCAAGACAGTGTTACCCACTGGGTCTGCAGAGATTTCACAGCTTGTTGGAATAGGTAAAGAGCAGCATGTGCAGTCTCAAAGATGATTTTTTTCCTCATGGGAAATAAGAAGTTACACTGCACTTGGGAGTGTGGTGGGGGGTCTCAGTGAACAGATAAATGCTGGAATCACCACAAGCCCTGTTTGTAGGACACCAGAGCTGTATCACACACCCCAAAGGTTTGTGCAAGATTAACTTCTTTTTCTGATACAGGCTCAGTGATCCTCTTTCACAATGTATTAGGTGTACAGGAAAAAGCATTTAAATATTTTGGGGTTTGGCAGCCAGTTTGACTCTGCCAAGACTTCACAATCAGTGTGTTATTGTATTACTGCCTTGCAGGTTATTCAAGTAATTAGCATTACGCATAGCCCATGATCTTCACAGCAGCTAATCAACTATTTTAGATTTATATGCAAAAGCATTTTTAACTTGTCTTTGCTTCTCCCCCAGCCCTGGTGGTTCTGATGTGTTTTTGTTGCAGCACATTTTGAAGTGCACGCCTTTACTCTGTTATTTACACAGCACCACCTTCAGCAGAGGCAGCAGGTCTGTGATGTAAAATACATCACTGCTAGGAAGCTTTCTCTTCAAAATAATTACATTCCTGGATAATTGTTTATTTTCAGAGACTCTTCCATATTGTGTCTGCTCGCCCCCAATCTAATTTTATTTTGATGGACTGGAATATCAGCCATGCTGTTCTCAAGCCTGAAGTTAATGTATTCATTAGTTATAATTGCTTCCAGTGTGTCCTCACCAATCTTAGTCTTCTGCTTACTTAATGATTCTGATTGGATGTTCAACACTTTTATCTGGGTTAATTTACTATTCATAGTACAATGATGGATTATTCATTTTGTTACCCAGATTACAACTGTAAATGGAGTTATACATCATCAATGAGAGCACCACAGAATCATTTAGCTAAAAAATGCCTTCTAGTTATCTTGAAGCAGCAAAGATGGTCACATAAAAACTTTGTGGCTGGCAGTGCTTCCTGCCCAAAGATGGCTGAATTCATTAGCCTGCTATGAATTGCTATAAAATTCTGTAAATGCTGCTTTTAAACGCTGCTTTATGTGCCTAAGTGTGCGTTTGTGTGTGTGAATTATCTTGGGGGAAACTTAATAAAATGTAAACTAAAATCAGCAGTAGAACAGAGTTTGCAAAGGGCGGTGGATTGGAGCTTAGAACTCTTGGGCTCTATTGAGCAGTGATGGGCAGCAAGAATAGCTTAAAATGCTTCTTCCTATTTCTGAAGTCTATTTTGAAAGGGAATGTGGAAAAAGTCTCAAAAATAATCTCTAGTGAGCTAGAATTTTATCAAAATCAAGGCAGAATAAAAAAAGTGAGGGAAAAGTCAGAAATAAAATGTGAGAGAATCAATTCAGAAGTGAATTGAGGAAAACTGAAAGGGTTTGATGCCAGTAGTCATTAGCCTGAAAGACAGAACCTGTCAAAATAAAGTGAGCATTGTGCAAGAAAAATCAGTGCAGCATGAGGAGACACTTGATTTTTCAGATCTAAATGAATTTATGGTAAGTGATGGACAAATTTACCTTTGATTGAGGTTTTTTTTAGTTCTCCAAATGCTATTTTAAACTGAGAGATGACAAATTTCTGCGTTTTGTGATATTCCTCTCAATTTCTAGAAATCTGAAAAAGGATCAGAGTTTTGGAGTGTGGGCAGAGGCAGGACCATGCCTGGGGAGGTTTTCCCTGGGCTCTGTCAGGTGCTGCAGGTTATTGTTTTTCTCTTTAGCTTCCAACTTGAGACCAGTGAGGTTTGGTTGAGAAAGAAGCTGGAAACACAGATTTATAAGTGACTCAGAGGGGCCATAATTTTACAAGGATGTAAAGGGTGTCAAGTCTGGTGGATTTGGGGATTTGGATCCTTTGCAAAAACTTTGCCTGAAAAGCACCAAAGCACAACAGTCTTCACTTTAATCAATGCTTCTTTTTATTCAGAGATAGTTCCTTTTTTTCTGACCTACAGAGGCATTTAGGAATTGTCTCCCAGACATCTTCCCTGTGAGTTCTTGCTTTTTTTTTTTTGTAATACTGAGAGTTTTAATATCTGGTGTCAAGCACAGTTTTACTCGAATATGTGAATTATAGACATGTTTATGGATTTTCAGGATGAGAGCCCAGATAAGTAAAATTCTGTTAACACGGGATCTACTTCAACTTTTTAGTAATCTGAAAAAGAAATACTCATACTCTGCTCAGGCTCAGAACATTTCAGAAAAAGTCTAAAACTCAATTACTAGGGCTTGGCGACCTTACAAAAAGGAAACAGCACCTGATTAACTGATGAGGAAATAAACAGCAGCAATGTAATGTGACCTTTAAAGAGCAGCTCGAGAAAATCTTTTGAAACATTTCTACTTAAAGGATATGTCAGAAATACACTTTCTGTGGTTGTTCTCTTCATTCTGTGCTGCTGCTTATCTGACACTGTGGCATTTGGGGTTTGTGCCTTGGATTCCTTTCGTGGGCTGTGCATCCAAACCTGGGCTGAGATTGCAGCTGCTGGGATTCCTGGGTTTTTAAATGAAATTTTATTGATGTGGTTATTTACCTCATGAAATATGAAATGTTCTCTTCACTTCTTCATTTGATCCATTCAATATTTTATTATAGTGTGAGAGGTCACGTTAATGGACATGTCAAAGAGGTGCCACAATCAGAGCCACAAGCTGTGATCAATTTTCAGATCACATCTTTGCCTATCCTCTTCTCAATAACAGAAATGATGTTAAGAATCTATGGTGTCATTCAGCAGCAGTTCTTCAACCCAGGTGTGGGGAAGAAAGCTGAAAATCACTTGGAATTCTTGTATTCTAAAGTGTTGGAATGTGGATCCATGAATGTTGTCAAAGTAGAAGTACTAGAAAATATTTTGGAATATTTTTTTTATTTACTATGAAGCAAAATACATTAAATTTTACTGTACATGAAATCTGGCTTCTTAGGTAGGATATGAGAGAACATAAAATGGAACTTGTTGTCATATAAATGTGGTTTATCAGCATTCAATTGTGATATATAACCAGTTCTAAGTCAAGTAAGAATTTTCTTCTAACCCTTTTTGTTAACCTTCAGCTAGGAAGTAAATGAAACCATTTTGCCTATAAGCAGTAAATTAATTTTACCATTTTAATTGGATCATTTACAAATCCCTTCCATATTGCAAAAACAGAGGAAAATACAGATCCCTCAGATGTTTGAAAAAGCCTTAAAAACTTGCACTTTTCTTGTAACTTTTGTATTAAAAGTCAGATGAGTCCTGTAGAATCAATCTTCCATAACACTGTTGTAGTTATGTATCAATGGTAACATTTATCTTTTATTTCCATTCTTTACATTTCCTTTACCTCTCACTTTTCTCTCTCATGACTCCACCCCTGCATTCCCCTGCTCCTGGGCTGTTTCTCTGAAGGAATGCTGACAGTCAATACTTTCCTATCAGAACTCCAGAAGCACCCAAAGCTTCAGGAATAATTTAAAGCCTCCAAAGGTGCAGCCACCTGTGTTTCCTTTCCTTCTCTTTGTTCACATAGGAACAGTTTACTCAAAAGAACGTGACCCAAATCTGAAATTCAGACAGGTCCTTCCCTGAACTTGCATTTAAGAATAATTTTTTTGTAGATGAAATTTAATTCAATTAAACTGGGAAAGGTGGTTACTATCTCACAGATTCCCTTTCTCAAATCAATTTCTTTTTCATGTTGGAAAAGAATCCAAGAGCTCCTTATCTCCCTGGATGTTGCTTTTTTTTCCTCCCCCAGAAAAAAAATCCTTATGTGGCCAGTACAAAGAGAATTGTTTATGCTTTTCTGAGTGAATGCCAAGAAGAAAAGAACCAGAAAACAAAGACTAAACCCTTCTTGAATTTGCTACTTTAATTTTCTGACAGTCTGTCACACTGAAGCAGAAAAATCTTAAAAATTCAGTTTATATATTTCCTTTAAAACTATTTGGGAAGCTGAGTGTGCACCAGCCTTTGAAGAGACTATAATCTAGGTTGAAAGCATAAGAGGAGGCACATTAGAAACTTTTTTCTTCCTTTTGTTTTCTCTTCAAAATTGAATGGGACAAATCATCACAGTTCTGTTCTCTCAGAAGCCATTGAGCATCTGCCACCAGATAAGGATTGTCAGCCTCCCTGCCTCTGTCTGCAGAGCTGGTGCACAGCAATAATCACTGCTCTTCCTGACAGGTGCTGCTCAGAAGAGGACGTGAACTCAGGCTCCCCTCCTCTCTTCTGCCCCTCCTATCATCCACCCTCCTCAGCTTCACTCCTGCTGTCTTTCATAGATCCTACTTTCTTTCCAAGACTTTTTTTTTACTGTTTTGACAAAAAAAAAAAGTGGAGTTTTTTAAAGTTTCTTCCAGAGTTGCCATAATTTTTAGGTCTTTTGCTATCACATGGAAATTAGGTTTCTACTGTCAGCAGTTGCTTGTCTCTGTCAGGCTTCAAAACTCCAGTCAGGTTTCAAAATTTCTCAGCTGTTTATTAATTATAACTAAAGGAAATGAAGAGGTGTTGTAAAAACAAGTATAAACCCATAATGAACAATTATTCACCATCCCTTGAGCTGGCTTGTAGCTCCAACTATACATTATATATAATGTTAGAGATGTGTGTGTTGGTTTATGTAGTGTTTGTGCTACAGACATGGACCATACAATTGTTATCCTGCATCAATTATTATAAACAGGTAGAACAATAATGAAAATATAGCAAAATTATGCCAAGTAGATGTTGGAAGCATAATGAGAGTTATTCAGCCAAGCAGCCATTGTTTCATCATGTTCTCAGCTCACCAGGACACAATGGCTAAAAAACTTTACAAAATAAGGAAACTTGATGGTATCCCCAAAAGATCCCTCTTGGAAATGTTGCTTCCTGGAATGAATTTGCAATAAGGCAAATAATTTAGATATCTAGAGCAAGCCTGCTACAGATACAAGGCACAAATATTAAAGTTCTCTGCTACTTCTGTGTTTAATCAAAACACGTTAATTTAAAATATGCACCTCAATCCCAGTCATTTCATATTGTATATATATGCCTTGATAAAACAAATATAGGTCTACTATTGTTTAATAAAAGAATAACAAAATGATTCCTGACATAATCACCTTTAAGCTCATCCCTGACCTCATATATTTTAATTATGTATAAGAGTTAGAAGATCGCCTGTGCAACAAGGAGCCCTTCATTACCTGTAATTCCTATTTTATAACTTTTTTGTTTGATCTGTTCCAGGATTCATTCCAAAGAAATTCAACAGAATAAATTATCATTCTCCCCAACCATTTGACTGTAGCTTTGAATATATAATGTACCCACCCATGTATATTATTTATGAAAGATTGATTATTCTTTCATCTCAATATCCCTTTTATGCCAAGAGAATTTTGGATTTAACACTTTCCTTCCTAGACATGAAGAATTGCTGCCCAAATGTGCTGCTGCATCCCACATGGGCACATCAAAGCCTGCTGAAAGCTCATCTGGGTACCTCAGCAGGAGCTGCAGTTACACTTTTGACTCACGGGCTGCCAAAGATAACTCAAGGGATGGGAAGAGGAAGAGGTGAATGGACTTTGTTATCATCCATGCCCTAAATGATGAAACATGCTCTTTTAAAGCTGGATCAACATAGAATTTTAAATTAAACTTTGGCTCTGATTTAGTGCTTTGCTGTTCTTGACCAGTGAGTGGAGTAGTAGAGAGCTAAAACTGCAAAAAAACAATCTAGGGAAGTGGGTACAAACATGAACTGCAGGTGTGGAGTTGGAAGCCATTTGTGCGTCAGCGGATTTGCTGTGTTTGTGTACATTGAATGAAAATAAATAAAACAGTATGTTTGTCTTGGGAAAATGCTGCATTGGCTTTTAGCTCCAGGTTCTGGTAAACCTGGGTGCTTTGTGTTTCTCAGGGACAGATGGCTCCATCGCCACTTCCCCTGCGCTGCTGTCAGTGACAAATCTCACCGCACACGGGGTACGATGGTGGCTCCTCAGCAAACGGGGGAGCTCCTGCCTGGGGCAGGCATCGTCCCTCCTGAGACTGCTCCTGGCAGGGGCTCACACCAAAGGGTGAATTCAATATGATTTCTGTGGGTACAGCTCTTCCAAGGTGTGCACACAGTTCTCAGTAGCCTGGATCTGATATCAGCTCCTTGCTCAAAGAGAGCTGTGCAGTTATTGATTAGGGATGTAAGTAAGGAATTCAACTTAGGATTGCTGAAAAATACTGGAGCACTCTTTGGATATTACCTGTAATGTTCCATCAACCAGAAAAATCTTCATTGTGACTGCAAACTGTTCAAAGGCTTTTCTTCTGTCCACCCTTTGTCCAATTTGGATTAGCTCAATCTATTTTTTAATGGAGGAGCAGATCCTAAGCAAAAGCCTCTTTGGTGACAGTGGGATGAGTTACATGAAGAACATGGAGGGTATTTGGGTCACCTAATGCCCCTGGTCAACTTTGAAGGGTTTTGGTACATTTTATACCAAATTTCATCTCCAAGTTGTCAAGCTTGACTGGACACTGGTCAAGGAATAGCTGACCTTGTAACTCCAGGGTTAAGGGTACCATTCACACCACCACAGCTGCTTCTCAGGGTTGGTCTGTTCATCCTGCTGGGTGTCCTCACAGGTGTTTTGTCATGTGATGATCTTTGCAAAACATGCAGCTGTTTTGATTTTTGAGTACTTTTCTGGTGTCAGTTATCTTCACTCCCCTTTTATCTTCTCTTTCTAATAAAATTATCCATTTTTGCTTGCACATTTTATAGAAATTGTTTCTTTGTCCATGCTAGGGGAGTTGGAACTAGATGACCTTCAAGGTCCCTTCCAAACCATTTTATGATTGAATTACTTGGCAAAATATTTCAATTTTCAATCAAAACCCAAAGTGAAAAAAGATCAAATGAAATACGGGTTTCCTAAATGGTGACATAAAATCTAAATAATATAAAAGTCACAAGGAAATACATTTTGCAAATGGTGAATAAATATTATGATTTAAAGCTTGGGAATCAAAATAATTTCGTGTTCTGCATTTTGAGGACAGAGGAGATTCTTTTGGTGAAAATAACTTTAGATAGAAAGCTAAAAGACTGATGCAGGTTTTGGTTAAAAATGAATCAAAGTTCCACCTAAACTTGGTTTTGCATTTTATGATAAAAATATGTTGTCAGGTTGTCCAATAAGGTTATCTTTTGAAATGTGTTGCCTAAGCAAAGAGTAGAGTAGAAATTATTCAGTCATCACCCTGTCAGGGACTGCATGATTCCCACTGGCATGGGGAGGATGACGTGCAAACCAAGGCCCTAATTCTGGAAAGATGTCACATTTCCCCAGCTTATGCACAAAACCAGCCAGCAACTTCCTTGGGACTGCAGTGGGTACAAACTGCATTGCTGGCTGCTTTCCTGCAAGATGCTGGAGGAAAATTGACTCCCATAGAAGCTCCCTGGGTGTCTTTACTCCTGTTGGTTCTGAGAGCCTTGCTCTTTTCAGTGAAACAATCAGGCTGTGCAGTTTGGGGCTCTGAGGGCTCCCCAGCAGTTCAAAGGAACAGGTTTGCTTTCCAAACCTGCCAAGCATTTGTTGGTTGGAAACTGCTCCTCAGTTTATTCTTCTTTAAAACTGCTCTCAACCTCTCCTACACAAACCAGAGTGCAACACCTCCTAGGAGTATTGGTTTGTCACTGTTCTTCTGCAGAAATAATTCAAAAATATCTGGACTATCAATAACTTCTGTCACAGGGAGTGCAGCACTGCAAGGCTGTGCATTTACCTTTCAGAACTGAATTGCACTGGATTATGTGTAACACTGGGGAATTTCTTGTCCACCAGTAAGACTGAGCTGGATCTAACTTTGTACAGCTCTGGTAGCAAAAAGCTTTAAAATCCTCCTTATTTTTGATATTTTGTGTCCCTTTGTTTCTTTATTCCACCCATCCAGGAAGTTTCGTCCCCTTTGTGTGTCCATTCATGTAACTTCATTTCTTGGCAACTTCATTGCTTGTTTTTTTGTTTTCTTGGGTTTTGGTGGGTTATTTCTGAGGGGGCAGAGATGAAGCAATAGTTTGGGGGGGGTTAAGGGGTTTTTCCCATTGAAATTCTTACCTCCTTTTCTAAGAACAAAAAAAAAAAATTCCTTTCTTTCTCTCTCTGCAACATAGTTCTGTGTTTTTTTAAAGAATTTTTTTTTACAGTGGGAACTAAAGGAAGGCGCTGGGCTCCCTTCATCAGTAGTGTGACTTAATGTGAGTCACTGGAGTCACACTCTGCTGAAGTGGCTCATGGCTGGAGGCTGTTCCTGCTCCATCACAGGGAGATTCTGACTCTCAGTGTTTGACAGGGCTGGCTGGGGATCTTGTCTTCAACAAACAGTTGATGCTCAGACTGAGCTTTGCAAGGCTGTGCTGCTCCCATCTGTTTCCATGGCACTGCTCCTGCTCAAGGTGAAATGCCAGCTCTGATAGGACACAAGTGCCAAGGA
Organism: Molothrus aeneus; assembly: GCF_037042795.1. Classification (NCBI taxonomy): domain Eukaryota; kingdom Metazoa; phylum Chordata; class Aves; order Passeriformes; family Icteridae; genus Molothrus; species Molothrus aeneus. Next base: position 11,431,852 of record NC_089662.1, read on the forward strand.
AGGATTAGTTTGGATAGGAGGAGTCAGTTCTGCTGTGAGATCCCTGTCTTGTGCAGGAATTGCCCCCTCCAGAACTGTGGCATGCAGGAGCTGGGCTTTTCCCCATTTTCTGCTGCTTGTTTCCCCCTGGGTTCCCTTGTCCTGCTCAAGGCTGCTCTGAGCTCAGGGCTGGCCCCAGGCTCAGTGCCTCCATCAGCACCCCCAGCTGAACAGACTGGGCCTCATTTGGCTCCAGTGAATGATTTCCTGTGCTTTAAGAACTAGCCAAGAATGCTGTGGCTGATTGTGATAGCCCATCCTGTATATCTTTGTATAGCACACTGTTTCTCTCACTGCATGATCATTGTTATTTTTCTTGAATAAACATTGCACCACTGAGCATTTAGTGGCTCAGAGTGACTTTGTAAGCATCTCTGTGAGGAAAGGGCTTTCCTTTTGTGTTTATAGTTAAATTGATGTCATTGTTCTAAGGTCCTTGAGCCATTCTAATTGATCCTGAAGCTCTTAAGGTTAGAAGTTCTCTTCTTTCAAAGATATTCATTTAAATAATTTATCTGTTACTCTTTTATTATGCATTTCTTTTTGAACTTATCTTTCAGGGAAATGGTGGTTAACAATGAGAAAAAAAAATGTATTTTTAGTCTCAGGTTCCTTTATCTGCTGGTTGATCAGGTTTTTTTTCCTGCAGTACTTTCTGTGTTATCCATCCTTTTGGGGCAAAGCCTGAAGATTTTGTCATTTTAGACTCACTTTCACTAAAGCTTGTCAGCATGATATTTTAGATAGCCATGCTGAATTTGTGCACCTAAAGTTATAAGGTGGATTTTTTTTCTGTATCTGATATTTTTTTGGAGCTGTTTGGAGGTTTCCTGCAGTTGTCATAGCCCTGGTGCAGCCTTCTGTAGTGTTTTATCTATGAACACAAGACTGGAAAATCAGCAAGGTTGGAGTTACTTTATAAAAGGATAGAAGAAAAGATTGGCTGGAGAAATTGCCATAAACAAAGTAAATTGTTCATTACAGAAGGAAAATGAACTTTCTATATGGAAGATGAACTGTCTATTAACTGCAGGCCAGGAAGGGAGAGCAGACAGTTGCTCAGGATATATTAATTTGCAGCAGCTCAGTATCTCTGCCTCCCACTCAGTTAACGTCACTCTGTCTCTTTATTTTATTCTTCTCCTGAGATTTTTTAATTACCTTTTCTTTATTCTCTCAGTTCAAAACTAATGATGGAGTAATTATTAGTTGTAAATCAGAATGCCTGAAGATGAAGAGACCAGCACCAGAACTCGGGACTGAAGCAAACTGAAAGCTTCATCTCTTTGCCACAGCATTCCTGGAGATTTCCAGTTGAGAGAGTTCTTAGTCCCAGGAACATGGGTTTTTGCAGAGATGTTATTTCTGCCCTCTGGGATTAGCTAAGCAAACTACAGCAAAGCAAATGTCTAAGCTGAGGTGCCACATCACAGAGGGCAGAGCTCTGCCATGGACCTCTGTGGATGGGGAAGGAAACAGCTCCCCAGGCACGACTGCTTGGAGAGATTGGAGGCAGGTATTGGCCCTGGGTTTGTTGGACAATTTTGAGTTTTCTAGCCTGCCTCAGGAGCTGCTGCAAAGTGGATCTCAGCTGAAATAAATGGGCAGAATGGAGTTGCTGGCTTTGTCAGACATGGAAGCAAGGGCAGATCTCAGCTCTGTGCCTCTTCTGCCTTCTGCGTTTTTTGGACAATATTATCTGTGTGCCGTGTCCAGCAGCCTGGACCAACATTTGATGTGTTGTGAAGGCCAGAGGGGAGGCAAGAGATGCCCATTTAACTCCAAAAATCAGAACTTTTAAGTGCCGCACAGGAACAAGTAACGAGCTGAGGTTTGGAGGAGCCGCAGTGCACGGATTTGCTCTGAGGTCTGAGCTGTGCTCCTGACAGGAGTCTCCTGTGCTGAGTGCTGCTGTCAGGTGTCAGGCAGGAATTTGTGTGTGCCAGGCACACACTCACCCATAAATAACTGATGAGTTTGCTGGGAGGGATGGTGGAGGATGAACTGAGCACAGAAGAGCAGCTGCTTTAATGAAACTCCTCAGAGCGGGGCAGCAAGGGCTCAGGGAAGTCCTGATGCCCTTCCAGCAGCAGAACAAATGATTTGTGTCATTTGCTGTTAATTTTGATGCAAACTTTGACATCGCGGTGGCTTTTACATTATTTTTTATGTTTGTCATAATAATTTATTATAATTTAATTCTTTATTGGAATTGTTATTTTCAAGTAAGGATAGAATGGTTCACACAACATTTTCTGAGCACGGCCTGCACTACAGAGTGCAATAATTAACACTTTTAAACATGTGCAATTCACATCAGCTTGCATTTGTAAATTATCCATTTAATAAAACCAAAATAGGAGATTTCAATTAACAAGCTCTTGTGCTATGCACCTCAAATGCTTTCTGTGGAGGTTTTTGTGATTTGGGCAGCTGAAATACCTGAAAAAGAGGGGAAGAAGAATCAGCTGACAAACCAACAAATGCAGCAGCAAGAAAGTATTTTAAAGTGGCACATCCTGCATTTAAAACTGTTCAAAAATCAGGTTGCATGCAGAAAAAAATTCAGTGTATTACCATTCATGGAGAAATTATAAATTCTAAATGAGCTGGAATATTATGTTCCAGCCATCTAAATGCAGAGTTCCTATACCAGCAGGAATGCTGGAATAGCATTTTATTTCCCACAATGATGAAATTGGCAAATTCAACACTTACTCTAGTTTCTAGGAGATTTTTTTTCCTCCGTGGCAATTGTGAAAATTGTCATTTTATTTATTCTATCAGAATTTACTTGCTGGTGGTTAACAATTATGCCACAATGTAGTAGCCTTAACAGAAATTTCAGTAGGTATATTTGGGATGAGAACATTAATATAGTGAAAAATGCCAATGGAATGTTGTAACATAAATTATTAAGCAATAATAAATGAAAACCAGAATGAACAACTGAAAGCCTTCTGAGTCAAGGTGATGCTTGCTATAAATATTTTCACTGAAACACTTCTCCCTGGGTTAGTAGGATGTGAAAAATGCAGCTCCATAATAGCAGAACAATTAGAGCATTGAATACCTGAAGCTGGAATTCTAATAATAAATTGGATTTAAAATCTCTAGGAATTTCAAGGAAAGAGTCCAGAATGGGCCACACTTGAGCTTCTCTCTATGTCTGGTGGGATCTTCCCCAGCTGGGATTTAACATTCTGTCCTAAAGTATTTGGAGGTCTCTGAAGGAAATTAATTGATTATTCTGTATTTTATCATAGTTTGGTAACATTTATCTCTCTAAGCATCTCCTCCAAACTGCTATGGCTACTAAACTTTAGATTCCAAAGGACTCCCAGAATATTTAGAACAGCTGTGGAAAATCAGCCACCCTGGAATATCATTTCCTTCTAATGACATTTGTGCTGTATATGTGAATCAAAAAGTCAAACAACATATTTCATTTTCATCACAACATGAGTTTTGTGTCTGACATTAATACAGGGTCAAATAAACATTGCATGGGAAGGAAATAAATCTGAATTTCAAGTCTGAAAGGGCAGTCATATTTCTTGAATGTTCTGAATGTCAGCTTTCTGATAGGAAACGAATACCATGGCAAGGAGCAGGGACATTTGGAGTTGTCTTTTGTATTCACATCCAAGTTTAATTTCTTTGAATCCTTGGTGTTTCCCATGCAGCAGTATCTCATGGCATTTCTAATGTTTCTCTTAAACTGCAGCAAATGAAAAGCTTTGAAAGGTCAGACCTTCTTTGCCATATCAAATAAAATAAAGCTAAGTTAATAGATGTTATTTAATAAAACAGAAAATGATGTCTCACACCAATGTGTTGTTAAAGATGAACTTCCCTTACAGTTTTGGTACCACAGAGTCTCTCACAGATTTTGAGTTCTAAAAAAAATTATACTGGGTGTCCTAACAATATATACAATGATTTTTTTTTTAATCCTGAGCTCTATTGTGCCCTGTGATTATAATGGGAAGTTATCATTTGGGGGCAGACAGATTAATACAATTGTCCCCTGACCTATATGTCCTGGAAAATGAAATTTGATGTCAAAAGTAAGAACAGTAAATTAATATTGAATTCAGTAGCTGAGAGTAGGCAATATTCTCTCAGTAATGCTAGAGTTTTGTTTGATTTTATTTAGTCTGTATGGTAAGAATAAGTAAGGGTGAAGTTCAGGGTAAGTTAACCCCAAAAGATTTTGGTTTAGGGCTTTCTTAAGAGTGCCCACAGTTATTTCTGGTAAAAAGCTGAGACTCTCATTCTTCCTTGACAAAATGGGTCATAATCAGCAAATTTAGCTGCTGTTCTCTATAGTTACATTATAATGGCCTGAATTTTCTATACCTAGGGATGAACTGTAATGTGATTTTATTTCATTATTTTTTAACTTTTCCTTGTTCCTAATATGCTTGGCGCATGTTTTTCTGTGTACTGAGTAACAGTTTTCTTTGAAATAATCCTCCTAGACTGAGCTAGCGTGTTCATGACTATAAACTCTGCTCTGAACAAATAAATAAGAGACAAATTACCAAGAGAAGACCGTGAGCAGATGAGAAGCCAGGGCCCTGCTCTGTCTCCAGTCTCCCACTGCCCTGGGGCTGGGTGCTATCAAGGCACTGCTCCTGCCAAGGTTCGAGCTCACCCTTGCCCAGCACACCATTAACTCCATTTAAGTTCATTGAGAGACCATTCCAAGCTGGGAGTAGCTCAATGACTGATTCTCAAGTTTGCAGACAAATTTCAGGTCCTTTTTAGGGGGCAGCGCTGGGAATCCCATTGCAGTGAGGAGGCTCAGCCTGCCCTCAGTGTCCTTGGGGGAACAAAGAAAAGGGTTTGGAGGATGTTCATTTTTAGATTTAGCATAAAAATATTACTGTTTTTAAAGATGTTTCCTACCTCTGAAAGGTAGAAAATCACATATTGAACCATCTGCTTATGATTTTAATTTCTTCAAGTTTTTTAAAATGAGCTAAAATTCCTATAGAAAGAAATTGCCTTTGAGATTTGTTTCCCTAATTAATCAACTCTTTTAATTGTTTTCATTGTTCTGAAAGCAGAGAAACAACTGTGGGTGGAAAGGAAAATCTTCACAAACCCTAGTTATTTTTTTAAATAAAGGCCTAGATAGGAGGGATTTAGTCTCTTTCATTATTGCCTGTGAAATGAGGTGAGAATATATAATCCTCATACTTCTACCAGTGGTTCAGTCAGGACACTGTGCAAGAACCAATTGTTATAGTAATTGAATTTCAGGAAAATTTATGAATCCTCTTCAATAATGTCAAGTTTATTGAAATCTAAAAATAAAGAAACAGAACACTAGTCTGTCTAACTAACCATTATTAATAAAGAAAACATAGTGTACTTCACAGGAAATTAGTTTTCTAACTATTTGTGCTATTGTGAAATGTTACTGCATGTAATCATTTGGAAGGAATAGTTTCCAAAATGTGTCTTCAATGCATTATCCAAGACATTAAATGAAGATCAGTGGAGATTTCCACACAGTGAGGTGGCAATGAACAAGTGTAACTAAGATAGAACATTAAAACCTTTCTGTCATAATGTTCTGGTGAGGGGCTGGACAGGTCATGGTGCTCAAATACAAGAAATTTGAACATCCAGGATTTGCATATAGATGATGATGATGATGATTATGATAGCTATAATTATAATTATTATTGGCTGCTGTGTGTGGATTTGCAGTGTAGGAAGATTGAGTCATGATTTGCACATCCTTGTTCTGTTGAGCCAGAGTTTTTCAGGGGCAGGTGCAGATCATAAGAAACAAAACCAGTTTTGGGAGATGGTTGTTACGCTCCTGAAGCCAGCCTCGAGTCAAGGCTCATCCAAAATGCCTCATTTGTGACCCCCTCTGATTGCAGCTGCCCACACAGAAACCTCAGTGCTCCTCTGTGCTCATGGTGCCTGAGGACAGAGCACATCCTCATTAATCCAGCAGTGGCACCCAGGACTGCATTGATGGAAATGATTCACAGAGGAAATCTTGCTCTGTTTTACCAATAAACAGTGTTACATTATCACATTTCAATAGCTAATTCCATCACTGAGCCTTTTCTCTTGAAAATTAACATGGTTTTCAGAGGGAAAATAATTACATGTCATTCATAATCCATTAACAGCATAAAAATAAAATTGGGTGCTGATTTTCAGAGGGAGAAGTCTAGAGTATCTACACTTCCCTCATGTGGCATGTTAGTGTAAAGGCTTCTAAGAACCATATTAATCAAATAAAATCTGGTACCTCATACTCCTTTTATTGGAATAGAATTATTTAGGAGCATCAGAATTAGACTTTAAGAAAAGGAGCTTTAAATAAAAGACTTTTGCCTGTATTAATGCTGGTGAATACTGAAGGAGTTTAGGTACAGAAAAACACATTAACATTGATTCTTATTTTTTGCCATACAAGCAAATAAGCACTAAAAAGCACAAGCAAAACCACTGAAGTTTGTCCCTTATACTGAGATTTTTATCAGCACATCAGATACAGAAAATGTCACCAGTCCCATTTTACAGACTAGAAGCTGAAGCACTGCAAATGCAAATATTGCTGGTATTTAGGTAGGGACAATTTCACCCTGTTTTGAGACCTCACTGTCAGTCTGTTCCCCAGCCAGGGATTTTTTTTGTTAGGGACAATTTCGTTACTTTTTTTTCCCCCCCATGTTTTTGTTTTCCAGCTCCCAAACACTTTAGGACACAAGAGCTTTTTTTACTCCTATATTTTTTTCTTTTTGAACTCTAAATGGGACAGGCAAAGCTAATGATTTTTCAAATGCATTTGTTGCTTTTAAGTGGCACTTGCCAGAGAGCCATTAGAGCCATGATTAATTCCTTCTGTCACAGAAAAAAAAAAAAAAAAAAGAAAATCAGCCATGAAAAAGCTGCAAGGCTTTTAAGTATGAATAATTTGCTGATAGTCTAGGAAGGGATTACAGTGCTGAATACACATCTCTATAAATATTAAAAAAGGTTTTTTTAAAGAAAACTATACTTCAGGACATGCTTACAACAGCTAAAATAGCTATAGAATTGTGTTTTATTCTTAATCTTCCGTCAACTTTTCAAGAATTTGATGTTTCTGAAGAGCCATCGTGCCAAGACATTAAAATCCATGTAACCTACTTTAATTTTAATCTTCAGAAATCCACCAGATTTGTTTGGTTTCTGACTCTGTGGTGGAAGGTTGACACAGCTCTGGGTGGTTGTTCTGTGCTCCATCTCAGCTCAGGTGCAGAACTCTCAGATCTGAGCTCTGCTCCCCATGGCTTGTGGACAAGGACTCCCAGTTTGAGGGTACCATGAAATATTTTGGGTTTCCTCTCTGGAGGCCGGACCCACTGAAGCTGGTGCTACCTCTGTCAGCAGACTTTGATCCTGCCAGGCTGTACCATGCACTATTCACAGCCAGGCTGGAAATGCAGCCGCACAGAAGCAACAGCAGGAATTTGGCAGGGTTTTGTTGCACAGAGATGGGATCTGTGATAGCAGGGATGCAAGAGTCACAAAGTAGGAGAGGAACAGTCAGAATTGCTGTTTGGATGATAGTGTGTGTCACAAAGCAGAACAAATGTCTGGGTACAGAACGTGGGCAGGTGTTAACTTCCACCACAAAATATCGATTTACAGCCTCTGTTCTGGGGATATTTTTCTCTGATATTGAAATGCTTTGCTTTCATAGCTTAAGGTGCTGAAATTTTACTTCTGTCTCCTTCAAAACTGTGAGTTATGCCTGAAAAATCATGCAAGACCTAATGTGTGAATAGCTTTTGGTTTGGAGTTTGGCTAAGACTGTGAATAGTTGTGAGGTATGGAACAGAGGCAGGAGAACTTGTCTTTATTGCTGGATGGGGCTGTAATTGTGATTTCTGCACACTGAAATATGTTGTCTCTTGCAGCTAGTTTTGAGGTCTGCTAGGAACATAAACAAATTTTAACTACAGCTCTGTGGCCCAGAGCTGGGTTTGTGATTGCTGTTTCTCAACAATGTGACAAACACTTTTAAAATCATTTACCCATTTTCCTCACCTGTCTCCCTTGGAAATCAGTCTTCTTTTCAGGCAAAGTTATTGGTAAAAATAGGGTATTTTATTCTACTGCCTCCTACTTTACAGCACCATATGGATCATTAAGGCCTGCAAATGCTTCAAGCAGGGCTCATGAGGAGAGTTCCAGTCAACATCCACACTCACTGAATAGACATCACTCCTGGAATATTGTCATCCTGGGGATTAGCTTGTGAAGAACAGAACTTTACAATGAAGGAACTAATAAAGGGCCAGCAATCAACTGCAAGCCATCACAGATGTGCTCACTTGATAAGAGTAGGTCTGTTTAAAAGACAAATTCTAATAGTTCATTATAGAGAAGAAAAAGACCACATTAACATGACAGTATCTGATGCAGTTCCCCATTCCCCTGCAACTCCCAAACTGAGCAAATCAACATGATTGCAAACTTCATCTTCTTGTGCCTTATAAACTGTGGCACTCTGGGATCCATCCTGCTGGAAGTGGGATTTGCTGAGAAATTTGTGTTTCTAATGCAGCTGTTGGCAAGAGGCTGCTGTGCAGATTCCCAGCATCCTGCATCCTTTCTATTTCTTGCCCATTTTCATGTTTGTTGCTGGTTTCCCATCATCTCTGATGGTGCAGTTTCCTGGGCTTTTCTTGTACAGGCAACACAGCTGAGGTCTAACCAGTGTGGAGTGGCTTTGTGTTATTTCTTCTCTCTTACTCCTTCAGGGTCTCTGATTTCTACTGAGTTTTCTGTCTCAGCTCCAAATAAACCCAGTGCCAGTGTGACCCAGGCAAACACTTCTTTTATTTCTACCTACAGCCATCCTCTTTTACCAGTTAGCCTCCGGGTACGTGTATTGAGCTTTGTGATTTGAGGTGTGCTTAGTGACTGGAAGCACAAGAACAATACTCTAATACCATAATACATAATAATAAACACAATTTAGTAGGGCTTGGATATTGGATTTGTTAATTATGTTGTTTACATGACATTCAAAAGAACCAAATCTTGGCTAGTTAAGGCAGAGCATACAGAATAACCTGTTAATTTGGATTATTTAATAGGAAAAAATCAGTCTCTGAGAGAAAGAGAAAATGTAATTACTGTTCTGTTGCTAAAACCAGACATTGAGTTAAAATCGTGGCAAGCAGGTCAACGTTTTCATTTTTTAAAATGTTAAAAAATGCAAAATTGTAGCTGTTAGCCCTACAAACTTCAGTGAGTTCTTAACTACCTTGTCAGTCTGATCTGCAGTGCACTGAATTTAACAGAGTTGTTCCATGAATGTTGATGGCACCTCCATTGAGTTCTACCAGTGCAGCCAGCAGGCAACAATCTGCAGGTCCATTTTTCACAGGATGCTGAGAGCTGTGAGTGCCCAGTGACCACCTCTCCCCCTCCCAGAGAATATTCCTGGGTAACTCCCCTGAGCCAACTGAAAAAGCTTTGGCAGAAGCTTTCTGAGGCTTTTAGCTGAAATTATAGGAATGAAAGACTTTGAATAAATTACTCACACATATAATTCATGCTTAAAATAGGTTTTGTTCATTCCGTCTCCGCCCTCTATAGTCTCAGTACATAACACACAGTACTTTCTGAAAGTGGAAAATTGGCTTGATAAACAGGTGTACCACAGATGAAATCTGTTATGAGCCTTCAATTCTGTGTCAAACATCTCAGTCATGACTCATGACACTTGATAACCTATAGTTAGGTATTATCATAATCAGGTACAATTGTATCATAGATCTGTGTGCAGATTATGTTAAATAATTGTTTTGAAATCACATCTAATTATGAGAAACAGCATTCTGGAAAATACTCCTAACCCAGCTCAGGTTACAGGCCTTGCAGCTACCTAATCAATAATAAGATTTTCCAGCACCTCAAGAAATTATTTTCTCTGAAAATATGAAGGCCACATAGGCCTGGTAGACTTGCAGTTAACCCATTGAAAAACCCTCATTTCTCCTGTAAACAGGACAGATTATGTTATTTTATCTGTCCAACCCTAGCATTTTTCTTGATAAAAATTCACAAAGATAAGGGAGAGCACAGGGACTCCCCAGTACAGATCAGGATTCTGGGCTGAGGCCTTGCTGACCCTGATGTGCATCCCTCCTTAAAGCAGCTAAAATTCTGTGGGGCAATTTTTGACTTCCAGATACATTTGAGGTAATGTTGCCTTTTTGGAATGTAGTTTGTGATCGGTTTTGTGATATTTTCTCCATCTGCATCCTCATTTCCTGGCTACAGAACTGTGATTTGGGAACATCCCATAAAGCTTTTTAAAATGAATCCAATTATGATTCAGGTTCTGCTACCCACACTTTCTCATGATCACTTTTTATTTGTGTGCTTTGACAGAGCTGGTTGTGCAAACACAGAAATTTTCTGATATGGACATTGAGCTTTCTTTTTTTTGCATCATTTTTTAAATTGGAAAGTGCTTTCTCACAAGCCAAGTGGATTTTTTATGGGACTTTCCTAGAGTAATTACTATTGTGAGGGGCTTTCATTGTGCAATTAAGACAAACGTTCTGCCACGTTTGTTAATTACTGGAACTCTGAAAACACCAAACAAAACAAAACACTCAGACATGAAAATAATTGAAGAATCACTTGAGCCAGAGCACCCTGCACTGGAAAATGTAAGGTACAAACAAGCAGGCTGAACATCTGCCATCAGTGTGACAACCTTCTATAAAAATCATGTCAATGAGTGGATATTATAGATGGTGCCTGCCTCCAAATACATCCTGCTGCTGAAAAACGCTACTTCTCAGTAAAAATTAATGAGGTTTCTAATTGTGAAATTGTAATAATGAACTGTATCATTAAGAGGTCATTTCTGTGATGAGGGGGCTCAGCCACATGGACCTTTTCTTCATGTACTTCCTATTTTCCCCAAAGCTGGTGTCCTAAAACTGAGTTCACCCTCCATCATCCAGCCCCCAAAAAGACTATTTAGCACTTTCATTTTTCTCAGCTAAAGCCAAAACGTGAGGAGGTGTTGCCTCTCCCCACTCCAGCGGTTTTTGTGAAGCCATGAAAAGCTTAGGAATGCCAAATTTCAAGTTCCTAAGGCTGACAGTCGTTTCTCACTGCCAGATAGTCTGGTTTTCACACCACAGTGATTATCAAATTTACAGGAGCCATCAAATCAGCTTTCCTCACAGGACTGCTGGGAAGATTTCCAGTCCTTTTGCCATCCTTTGTCCATGCAGCTCATTACAGTGTGTGTGCAGCACTTAATGTTGGGTGTGTTCACCATCACACATCCCTAGTGGGGCAGGGGAGCAGCACTGAATGCAGTACAGAGGTAACTGAGGTTTAAAAAATCCTGCACTGGATCAAGGCTGGAATTCTGAGGTCTCAGAGCTGTCACCCCAACCACTGGATCAACCTGCAGAACCTGAGGCTCCACTGCTGAGATTTTAATCATGAAAACTGTTTTAGTTACTTGAAAGCTGGGTTTCCCTCTCAGGTCTCAGACAGAAGAGGCAGTGGGAAGGTATTTCCTTGTGAGCAGGAATCCTTCACAAGCTTTTCTCTCTCCTGTTCTGCTTCTCTTCTTGCTCCTCATTAGCTGCATTAGGCATCCTAATCCCGTTATGGAAATGAGTTGTGATCTAGGAGATGTCCTCCCCAAACACCATCTTCTCTGGAGAGCTAGGGAGGGAAAGATATCATCTTAAACCCATTTCAGCCAGTCAGAATAGGATGTGACCAATCAGTGACCAAAGCCATGTCATAATTAGGGAATTAGAACTGAAACCACAGTGTTTGGAAAATCCGTTTTCAGGCTTTAGGAATAATTCTTCCCTGATGATTCCCACTTTTCAAGGCTTGTTTGGCTGATAACAATGAGAAAATTCACTCTTGTGCTGCATAATGGAGTGCCAAAGCATACAGCACATGCAAAAAAATTCATGCTGAAATCATCTGTCAAATGCCATAACATCTGCCTTACACAGCTGAACAAATTTGCCAATCTTCTAGTAGAATATGATAATGGTGATTAATGCATTGACAAGGTGACATGAGCTCCCACAGAAAGCAATATTTCAGAGAGGGGTTTTCTTTCTAAAACAAAGTAAGAGATCACAACCAACCCTGTGGAAAAACTGCTGCACAGCAATGGAGGGAGGTTCTGGATGGCCCTGTGTCACACATCCTCCAGCAGGCCAGGGTTGATGCTGTGGCAGCCAGCCAGCCTGGGGAGCTGTGTGTGCTCCTGGGTCTGCTGTGCACCCACGCTGCCCTAATCAGGGTTTTATTGTAGGCAAGATTACATTGTGCAACTTCAAATCAGGATTTTTATATTCCTCCTGGGCTGAAATAAAGAATGTCCAGATTAAAGCCTTGCTTATTAGGAAGTGCTGATGTTCTGGTTTTCGAACAAAATAAAACAAAGTGCTTCAAACTTACCCAATTTCTTACTGAGAAAAAAAAAATCTTATTGTGGTTTTCCCAATCCAAGCTGTGGGGCAATCCTGTCATGCACATTTTGGCTTTTCCAGGCACCAATCCCTGGTTTGGACCAATGAGGAACAGGGGGAGAATTTTCCCATTGCAGAGCATAATGGCCTTCAGTGACAGGTGAATTTGGACAAGGGTGAGAAAAGAGAAAGTGAATTATTGCCAATGCAAGAGGATTAAAACCTTGTCATGGCCTGAGCTACTTTCTTCCATAGATTATTCTGGGGTCCTGGTTAGAATTGTGCTGCAAAGTAAATAATTCTTTATTCACTGAAGATTCTTTTCTCTCTGAAAACACCTCCTCCTCAGGGTAAGGTAAAACTTTAATATGGGAATAAACTAGAAAGGGGTTTCAAAATATGTTGATAGGATTGATTCTCCAGCTGCTTTACATTGGGGTTACTGAGTGGATGAATTTGATTCCAACCAAGAAAGTGGGATCTGTTTGTGGCAAAGATACAAACTTCTCAAATTTAGTTACCATTTCATTAGCATAAAATCTTTACTAAAAAGGGTAAATCAGATCAACAATTTTATCACAAATGACACTACCTAGACATCTTATTGGAGTAGTTTTGATTTATTAAGTTTTTCTGCCAATCCATAATTTTTGTATATGGGAACTACTCATTTGCACATCATTGAAATAAGTAACTGTTAGATAAGAGACAACTTGAGACCCACTTTAATTTGCATTTAGCAAGTCAAGCTGATGTTTTTCATATAATTTATTAAATGAGTTTCAGAAAGATACACACATTTTAATATCCCAGGAAAATACTTGTGATTCATCTTGTCTGTCTGTTCTCACAGGTTCCATAGAAAAATCCTACATGTTGCATTTATAAAAATCCAGCAGTAAGGATTGGGAGGAGAGCTGTGCAAAATATTTGTATTGTGCCTTCTCTGTGGGCTAAATGATGTAAAACTATCCTTCCTTGAGGTTTTAGTACATGCTTGAAATTAATTGCAAAATAATAACCATAAGGCTTGTTAAAGGAAATGCATTGTAAAGCAGAATTTGATGGTTTTGGCTTAAATAAGTTGAAGATGTAAAGATGATTTCAGTTGCTGCCCTTGTGGAGCCACTGCCTCTCTCTCTGCTCTCAGCACCAGCCAGAGCCACACACAGTTCCATGGAATTATGGAGACACTTTAAAACTGGCAGGTTCAGAGAGCAGTTTTTACACTCTACTTATAATATCACAGATATTTCTAGAATAAGCAGCATAGAGAGGTTATTAATAGAAGTAGGAAAGAAACAGTTTCCCCAGAATAGCTGCTGGGTGTAGAAGTGTTTTAGCAAAACCAAGGATTTGGATAAATGTGGAATGTGAGGGAAAAATCGTGACACTTCAGGTGCTAATGGGTTCTGTGGCACCAATTCAGCAACACAAGTGTGCAAAGGAGGGAAGGGCAGGAAAGCTGATAAAGCTATTTTGGACAATATGATCTCAAAATAACCTCCCAATGAAAAATTTGAATTTTGTAGAGAAAGTTCAGCTCGTGGTGATTTGGAAAGACATGCTCCTGGTTTGGCACTAGGCTTCTAGACAGTAAAACAAAGTAGTTGGTGGTGTCTGTCTGTTCACTGAAAGAAATAATTTGCTAATGAGACATTTCATTCTTGCTTTGTTGTGACCCAGATCCTCAGAGAATTTAAAAAGATAAAAAAACACTTAAACCTGGTAAACTGAGCAATCCAATTGTAGAAACTACTTCCAAAGTTTTATCCTTTTTAACTAAAACAGTTAATTCACATCCATCAAAAGCCTTTCATGAGGTGGATTTCATCTCTGAACACCATTTCATGCTTCATTTTACTACACTGATGGGGATTTTTGGGCACCCATTACTCACTTTTTCCTTCCTTTTTCGTTAAAGAATAGAAATAATAAATCCAGAGCATGCTTTTCTCTCTTCCTCACTCGAGAGACATTTCTAGGTCAAATCAAATATTTCAGTAGTGTACAACAGCTGGTTTGTGCTTTGGCTTGTGGACATTGTTCTTGCCTGGTTTTGAGAAACACTGAATTTTGGACAAGGCTTCAGGCTGGGTTCTCACAGACCCTCGTGTAATTTATAATTAATTTATATGTGGAACTCTGGCTTCCCCTGGATGGATTCAGAATGGCTCAGTGATGCACCCTGTTCTAAGCCAGGGTGGATTTCTGGACAAGGGTGAAATTTTTGCTTTGCTGATGCTGCAATCTGGGCTGGTACAGCTGCTTCCTAAGTGGTGCCCAACTCCACCAAAACACACAGAACTGCTGCAGAAATCGGTACTTTTAGAGAGCTTGTGTAGTTCAGACTGGGGCACATTTTGATCATCCTTCCTGTGAGTGCAAAGCAGAGGTGATCAAGTGGTAATTAAGTTGTTAGTGATTTCTTAATAAAGTTGTCTCTGTTAAAAATAGGGTCACAGCCTGGTGGGGGATAGCTTTTCCCTCTGGACAGAAGTATTCTCAGCCTGCTCACCTTGAGGCACCTTTCCATTCAGCCTTCCTGGAAAATTATTTCCAGTTTTTATCTATTTTTCTAGCCCTTTCCAAGAACATCCTGACCTTCTAAAAGCCTTTTCACCTATGAAGCACTCTCTGAAGTTTACATCTCCACAAGTCAGCATATATCTGCCAAAATTGTTTGAATCAGAAGCAGCCTGGTCTGTACATAGAATTACCCCAAGTTCTATATTTGTAAATCAAGAAAACGAAAGATGTGCACTGAGGCAGTAAGGAATGTATCCTCAGTGCAGATCACTTTTTTATAGTGAATATCTTTGAGTCACTTGTTAATTCTTCTGGTTAACTGGAAGTGACTTTTGTGAACTTTCTCCTTCTACAAGAGTACTTACTGAGTAGGAACTACTGCCTGCAGTCTCCTGAGGATTTTGTACTCAGGGTTTAAAAAATTCCCTGCGCAGAAGGTGAGAGAGAATTTGTTTTCTCTGAGAACCGCTGTAGTGCTGGACACCAGAGTTTATGAGCAACGTGGAGGTGGAAACCAGAGATGCACCACAGGAGAAAAGGTGTTTATTCCTTTTACTTCTTCTCATAGAACCCAGAGGCAGGAGAAAATAACGCTGAAGGAAACAGCTTCCCTCCACAGCCACTGCAACTGGGGCTGCTGGAGCATGTAATTACATGGAGGGGGAAAAGAGCGTTCAGTGAAAGGTTGGCAAAGCCTCAGGACTCCTAATTCTCTGTCTGCTGTTAGGAAGTAAAGCCCTCTGTGGCAGGACATGTTTGGGTAATTGGAAGAAGAACACCTACTGCTTTCATTAGGCTGACTGTACCTATGTAAAATAAATGCATATTGGCAGTATTTTCCTTATGCCCACAAAGTTCTGATCTCCAGAGAAAGGGAAAACAAAGGCAACCTGTTATAATTTGTACAGTGCACTTAAAACTATCGATATAATAATGGTGCAACTGAGAATGAAAGTGTGTAATATTCAGAGGATAAAGCTGGGCAATGCTGTTTTGAAGTTCCAGAGAGGATAAGTGGTGGCAGGGAAAAGGGAAGAAAACCAGCAGTAGAGTAATGTCAGTACGTCCTGCTCTCTTTGTTCTCTCTAGCTGGAGAGAAAACTGCCTGCCATTGTTCTGGGCAAACAGGAAAGTTTTGTAAAACCAAGAACAGAGGGGGAATTTGTATATTAATTCCTTTCTCATCAAGTTCCCCGACCTTCAAGCCAACAGAGAAATTATGAAACAATTCTATTTTGTGTATTTCAGATCCATAATGCATAATCCATAATACCAAATATACTGCACACCCGTGACACCAAAGATAAAATTGAAATGTTTCTTTCTGACCTGAGAAAGGAGATAGAGCATATAGAATCCAGTGAAAAAACCAGAGCTTCCTCTTCTCCTTCTTCAGTGATGCAATTTGACACTACTGCTTGGTTTTGATGCATTCAGAGAGGGAGGAAAAGAGTCATAGTTTAGATATGCCAGACTTTTTCTTAAAACTAAAACTGTAAAATCTTGGTAAGCCTGCATAGTATGCAGGAGTATAAATGGACACAAAACATGTTTTACACACTCCTACCAATTACTTTTTATAAATACTGGATCAATATTTTCTCAGATACTCAATCAGCCTTTCCAAGTCTCTAAAAGGGGCCATAAAATGTTATTCAGCAGAGTCAGCAGCAGCTCTGCTCCTACAGGGCAGAGGAGTGTGAACAGGCTGTAATTACTGGCTTCAAGTGTTCTCAGTAGTCAGGGACCTATTAGCTATCATTAATTAGTGGCAACAGTTCAGGCAGTTGTACAAAGACAGATGAGCTGAGAGGACATTGCAGGGGCCAAAAGCTGAAGAATTGCAGCATCAGTCAGAGCACTGGACCTACCTGGTCCAGTTGCAAAAATACTCCAAATTCTCCCAAAGATACAAGCAGATGTTTGAGTCAAATCAGCCTTTTCTAAAGGAAAGGTGACACGAAACCGCATGTTCCTTGTTTGTTGAGTTCCCAGTTTGTGTTCCCAGCTGGCCCCAGAGCAGGGAGGCTCTTCGCTGAAAACTGGAGTCTCCTGTTCAGTGTCACAGGGTCACACTCAAACAGGACACACTCAGACATGTCCCTTGATCCCAAAATTGTCACCATTGAAAACCCTTGGCTTCTGAGGACAAGAGTACAGGCACTGAACTTTCAATGTGTGAAAAGTGAAGGACCCTTCAAGCCTCTGCCTTGCAGTGTAACAAGGTCATTACCAGTTAGTTGCTATCCACTGCACATCTTTTACACCTTTTCTTCCTCACTGTCTGTACCAGCCCTTCCCCAAACAGGCAGGATACTCTGTTCTTCCATTTGACTGACTCAAACTGACAGTGTCAATTCTCAATGCAGAATTAAGGTTAATTGTAAAGTTACAGGTCCATGACACAGAAATAGAAATGATCAAAGATTCACCTGCTTAGGTCATGTTTCTTTATTTTATAGCTCCTTAAATACATTATTTATTGTTATTAGACTGTAGTTTTTAAAAGGCTTTACAGTCATTGGCAAGATTTTCCAAAGACAAATGCTGCAGTCCATCTGTGATGAACAGAAGCTCCCATTAATGACAGTGAGAGCTCAGGATCAATAGCAAAACAGCCCCAGGGTCCCAGCTCTGCTGGAATAATCACAGTGTCTGCTCCCTGGGGCTTGCAGGGCTGAAGGAGATGAACTGCTCTAAGTAGACAGCATTAATACAGTCAGAGCCTGGATCACACTGGTCAACATGTGACCTTGGGTCTCACAGTGACAGCAAAAACTCTGCCAGTACAAATGTTAGCCAAGATTTTAACAGAGAACTTGAAAGGCATCAGAGTGCTTGGAATTTCTAAACTATGTAGCCTCCTAAACTCTTTCACATTACCCCTTCGATCTGTCTTTCATGTTAGCCTGTGATTCAGAAACTCTTCCTCATGCTCTCTTTTCTTGCATCAGATATTTTTTGAAGTATGCTGACTTCCAAGAATTCTTTCTTTCCCCTCTTTTTCTTTTTGGTTTTTTTTTTTTTCTTGGTAAGAAAGGATATTCTTCTTCTAAAACATCATTTCTTGCTTTGGCTTTTATGTCTCAGAGTGGGCATGAACTCAAGAGAGCTTTGCCATTTGCTGCAGTCAGGAGAAGAATTGAGGTACTTGAATGATCTCTTTGGAGGAAGGAGTCTATTAATCTAGATCTTACAGAGCTCTTTATACATTTATGAGGCTTTAAAATGGATTATTAATAAAGTCTATTCAGATCTTCATGTTGTCATCATATTCTCCCTTTGTTTTACCAACAATGCCAGCTTGGAGAGATTTTTAGGAGAATTTCCCATACGTGTCTTGGTTCCTTGCATGCCTGGAATGTGACCCCTGTGGCAGTGAATGAAGTTTCTATAATGCCCTTTTCTAAGTGTTCCTCCCATCTACTCTGATTCCACCTAAAGAGCTCAACCATGCTGTCATTGCTGTTACTAAACCCATCACTCTGTGCAAACACCAACTTGTCATTACATAAAAGTACCTGAGGGACTGAGTGGTTTCAGTATGAAGGAGAACCATTACACCTTCCTAAAATTGGGATCAGTGCTGATTTTAGTCATCAAATTAATAGTACGCCATAGTTTATTAAGCTAATCATTAATGTGCTATTCCATATCTTTGAACAGTTTTGAAGCAGTTATTGGTGTACACATGTATTTATTTGTTCACACATGTATTTTTAAGGAGACCCAAAAGAGTGCTAACTGTATTTTATCACCAAAAACTTCACTGTTAATAATTCCTGAGTCTGCTTAAGAAACACCCAGTACACCTGTGCACCTGAGAGCGACAGGAATGCTTCATTTCTGATACTCTCCCTAGCACCTGCAACAAACCTTTCCCTGGGACACAGGGAAACAAGGAAAAACACACCACAAGGAAAGGAATTTTCCGCTTTCAAAAAGAGTGACAGAAAATTGTGGAGTTCTTCATCACTGGGAAAGAGTAAAGCCGTGTCCTCACCCTCATTAACACTGGGAAAGCTACAAGTGATTAAATTGGCAGAATAAGCCCAGATTGTGAGTGTTGTCATGGTCTTTGTCTACAGCACAACCTGGGGGCAGCCAGACCACTTAGTCAGGCTTGTTCAGGCACTGAAGGCTTAGCCCACAAAAACTGATGGTCCTTTCCTGATTAACCCATAGGTCATTGCTCAGGTAAAGCTGTTTAAAATGCCTTTCTTGGCCATTTGCTACAAGCAGAGGCCATGATTTCTCTCAGCCTCATGTCCTGTTGAGGACAGAAAAATGTATCACAAACACCTGTGAATTTCTGAAACTCTCATCTGATTTTTATCTGACCTTTTCCTGAAGCATTATCACACAAATATATTTCTCTAGTCAAGCCTTGGTTTTAAATGGATAAAAGGACCAGAGAGAAAATAGGATGTTTCATTTGGTGCTTGTTTGGGATTTTATATATATAAACCTCCAGTAAATAAACCTCTGAATGAAAAATTGATGCAGGTTTTCTTTTTTTACCTTTCTGCCCTTATCAGAAATGCACTGAGCCTTATCTCACTGAATATATTCCCTGATCTTGGCTATTCATTAAAAGTAATAGAACAGCTAAATGACTTTGGGACGCAGTAACTCCAACATATTTTGTTTAGTTTCTTCAATAAATCACATTGACAGAGGTTCCTTTATTTTGCTATTGTGTCACTGTAAAAGAATGAACTATATTTTGAAAATTTCCATCCCTGTTGCTTAAGCTCTGCTCTATCAAGTTTAATACCCTGACAATTCCAGCCATAATTTACTCCCTGGAACAGGTCATTAAGTACGCATTGCTGCTTTAGACTTCTTCTTTGATCCATTGCCTTTTATAAAATATAGAAACAGTCTAAATAGTCTCCATAGAAAGAATTTTCTTTTGGGTTGGTATTTAACTATGAATCATGATACATAATTCACTCACCCATCCAGAAACATTTCTTGCACCACACAAACACCTTGCTTTCATTCTCCAAAAGCCATATGGCCCTTCATCATTTGCCACAGTGGACTGATTCAGAAATGATCAGGTTAATCATATTACCACAGCTAAGTGAGCAGATATGCTGGGAAAGCAGGGAGTGTTTTCTGTGGTACCTGGATAATACAACTGCTCCATGGCAGCTCTCCAGGGATTGTCAGAGGCGCTTGCAGAGCTGCTGGGATTTGCTGTGTGAAACTACCAGGGCAGCTGGGCTGGGGATGCATCACAGAGCTGTAAGCTGCTCCCTTGGGCAGAGCAAGGGAGCTGAGAGCACCCCAGGGAATGGTCACAGTTCATCTCCATCTCTCATCTCCATCCTTTTCCTCCAGAGATCTGTATTCAATCGCTCTGAAGTAAGAACATTTATGAATTAAATAATCATGTTGCAATTATGGGATCACTCCTGTCACTTCCTGAAACCTTTGCCTTCAGAGCATCCCATTGGGGTCTATTAAATTACCTGGAGTGTTTGCAGGACCCTGCACAGAGAAAGCATCTATTTCTGCTGTGTTAATGGATCAAATTGCATTATCCTTATTACATTGCTAATATGTCTGTCTAGAACGGGTCCATTTCAAATAACAGCACTCAAACTGTCTTAAAGGATAAAGAGTTTTTGAGTTCAGAGAGATTTTACAGAAAGACCTGTGTTGTCTATAAATACATATATGGTAACTGCACAGGTAATTTCATCCTCCTAATGTATAGAAAATTTTTTATCTATCTATCTATCTATCTATCTATCTATCTATCTATCTATCATTTTGTTATCTATCATTATGAAAATTTTGTTATCTAAATAATCTATCAATCTTCACCCTACACTCTAGTTTATCCATTTTTCATGGGTTTTTTTTTCAAAGATATTAATCATTTAAACCTATTTATAAAGGTAATATATTTACATGTCTAGACATCTGAATATTCAAGCTCCATTTCTCATTCCATGCAGCAAAAATTGATTAGCCGTACCTAGAGAAAATTTGTCAGAGAGTAACTGCCAATATTAACATCTGCCAGCCAATCTTCTTTATAATCAGCTGTAAAAAGAAGTGATTTTGCCTCTTGGGAGAGCTTTCATACTTTCCCTTCTCAATTTACAGTTTGTAACTCTCAGAGGTGTGAATATAAATAATATTTCAATTCTCCATAGCTTCATCAATCAAATGTTTAAAGTGATGACAGGACCCGAGTAACAAAACACTGGGACAATGACATCCCCAGGCTGCTCTATTAAGGGGAAAAAAACAGAGTCAGCTTAAAAGATCTGTGGTCTGAAATGAACTCTGGCAGTAGGACTGACCCAAGGTGTGCAGGGTGATAATAAAGAAAAGATCAGTGCAAACACAGGAACAGCTCTCGTGTCTCAGTGAAAACAATGTCAGATCTCAGCAGCATCTGCAGCTCAGGGTCTGCACACTTCAAACAGCCAACAAACAAACACAGCGTTACAGCTGAGAAATCAAAACCACAGGGACCTGCTGGATGCCAGCTCCTATTAATTTTAATGGGCATCTAGCAGCCAGATTCCTTGGGATGGTTTGAGATTCAGCACAAAGCATTAATAAATGCTTGTATTCCCCCTGTCCTTATTCACATCAGCAGAGACTCCTGATGTGGAAACTAAACGCAGAATCTGGTCAAAGGGAGGGTACAGGGAGTGTTCAGGAGAGTTCTGGGGATGCCTTCCTGTGCCATGGGCAACTTGTGTACTCTAATCGTGGCATCATTACTTTCCCTGTGCTGGGAATGGGAACTGAGTAGAAGCTGGTCCCTTTTTCTGGAGCATTCCCTGAGCTTGGCAAGGAGGAACCTCTCCTGAGCCCACAGCAACTCATGGAAGCACCTCCGGGCAGGTCTCAGTGCCCAGCATGGTGGGATTGCACCAGGAAGGTCTCAGTGCCCAGCATGGTGGGATTGCACCAGGCAGGTCTCAGTGCCCAGCATGGTGGGATTGCACCAGGAAGGTCTCAGTGCCCAGCATGGTGGGATTGCACCAGGAAGGTCTCAGTGCCCAGGACAGTGGGGTTACACCAGGCAGGTCTCAGTGCCCAGCATGGTGGGATTGCACCAGGAAGGTCTCAGTGCCCAGCATGGTGGGATTGCACCAGGAAGGTCTCAGTGCCCAGG
The DNA here is from genome assembly GCF_037042795.1 of Molothrus aeneus. NCBI lineage: Eukaryota > Metazoa > Chordata > Aves > Passeriformes > Icteridae > Molothrus > Molothrus aeneus. The sequence continues at coordinate 11,454,073 of NC_089662.1, forward strand.
ACAGTGGGGTTACACCAGGCAGGTCTCAGTGCCCAGGATGGTGGGGTTATACCAGGCAGGTCTCAGTGCCCAGGATGGTGGGGTTATACCAGGCAGGTCTCAGTGCCCAGGACGGTGGGGTTACACCAGGCAGGTCTCAGTGCCCAGGACAGTGGGGTTACACCATCTTCCCCCTTTAACATCATGAGTGCTGGGCTATTCACCAGGGAATTCAATCTGTAAATTGAAAAGGTTATTTCAGAATTCAAATTGATGTCTCAAATGGTACTTGACAAAACTAATGACAACCTATTTAAAGACTGCATCTGCAGTGCTTAGGGCAATTAGCTTTAAAATCTTTTACAAAAGAACATTAGAATTGTTTCACTTTTTGTATGAATTTCCTGCTATACCATTCAATAGAAGAGCAAAACTCTTGAGGTAGTTATTAGTCATGTACAGTATTTATTAAGAAAATGTGGGAGACAAATTTGTGTTCCTTAGTTATTTTGCATTGCCCGAAAAGAATTTTTCATCACACTTGAATTCAGATTATAGTAAGTAATCAGTGAATCACAAGAGAGAGCATTTCCTTGGCTGTAAAGTATATTTGCTACCACTGCAATGCACACCAATCAGAAAGGTAGAAAACAAGTGAAATGACTGAACCCTGCATAAAACAGAATAGCTTGTAGACCAGGACCAGCCATCCCCATCAGAAAGTGACTGAGCAAACATCTCCTCACAAAGAGCTGTAAATTAACAGAGCCTCATTGCCCACAGTGCAGCCAGCCAGATTTACAGCAGCATCTGTCTCTCTGTACTTAGAGACTAAGCAATTATTTTATTCCTAAGCACTTTTTTTCTCAGAGACAAAAGGTTATTTTTCTACTTGCCCTCCCCGGATTTTTTTAAACAGCCTGTTGGTAGATTATTTGAAAAGCCAACAACTGCCTGATCTGTTCTCAATATAATTTCATCGTTTGTATTTTGACTTGGAAATGTGTGCACCATGACAGAAATTATTTTAGTCCCATAGGGGTAACACTCTATTTGAAGTGCCCATTAACTAATCCTAAACAGTGGTGGAAAATCAGTGCAAATACATGTGACATCTACATGAATACCAAGTGAATTCATAAAGATTACTGATGAATGCAAAATTATTCCACTATAGAAGGGATACTTGAAAGAAGAAGTTGCTGAAATAAGGAGCTAGTCATAAAATAATATGTGTCATTTAGTAATAGTTCTTTTATATTATGTGGTTATATTTATTTGTGTGCATTTCTGCCCTGTATCCCAGCTTTTAGGGGCTTAAATTTCTTCTGGTAAAACTAAGTCCATGATTTCTACTAAATTCTGGATTTGGGATTAAATTTTGTCTTGCCAGATCTGATGCCCTCTAAATATTCACACCATTACCACCCAGGCTGTGGGGAAGGCAGAGCTTCAACCCCCACATTTGGCACTATCAGCAGTAATCAGGAAGAGAGGAAAACAAATTTGCACACCCCCTTCAATGGACAGGGTTCTGAGGGCAATTGAGTTCTGAGTGCAGAATCCAGATTACAATATGCAACACGGTAAAATGCAGATTTATAATTACAGAGAAACCAGAATTGCTGTAATCTAGACATGCTCAGAATGATGAAACACATTTAAAATCTGCATTGTTATTATCTGCTAACCCAATTTCCTACACGAGCTGATTTTCCAGTCAATTTCTCTGAGTTAAAATGACTAGGATGGAGTACTTGAGATATTCACTCACATTTATTCCAATATTTGTGTACAAATATGATCAGTTCTTGTCTCTAAAATTTAAAGTTATCTCCCACACTCAGTCTTTCATATCCTCAACCCCAGTACAACCTCTCAGTGCATTCTTCCAAAACAAAAGCTGATATATTGATGTCATTTCTCCATTCTAGAAACCCTGAGATGATCATGATGAAGAGAAGCAAGTAGAGCTGAAGCTCATAAAATTACAGGAAAGGGGCTTTTATGGAAGGTTAATTTATGCTGGCATCATCTGGGGTAAAGACAAAGTATTTTTTGCAGTGTCTGCACAGTAGGAGCAAGGGGAGGTCCCAATTGAAGAACAGGAAACAACATCCTAGCACAGCATAACACAAACGATCTTCAAAGTCACATTAAGAGCTGACCTGAGAACAGCTGATGGGTTTGTTCTGCTCTGGAATAGAAGTATTTTGGCTTTACTCCTTTGCTAACTGAGGAGGGAGGAGTTAAATATTTCACTTGACTGACACCTGCAGAAATCAAACTGTGGCTGAAAACAATTATGCAAAATTGCTTTAAATTTGGTGCAAGAGTTTGACTAAAAGAACAATTGACCAATATTTTCAAATATTATATATCTGCACAATCCTACAGGCTCTGAAGGCTCAGGTTTATTATTTAACATCTATTAAAGGAGAAATGGAATCAGAGCACACAGCCCTGTGCAGAACAGAGCTCTTTTGGAAGCAGTCAGGGAAAGCAGGGTTGGGTGTTCCCTCCATGGCCCTGGTGGTGTAATTCCCGTTCCTGCTGCCCTCCAAGGCAAGGACACAAAGCCCCACCAGGGCAGCAGCACAGGCACAGAGCTCTTGGACCCACCCATCCTTTAGATTCCTTCTGTGAGGGCAGGACAAGGGGGTTTGTGGACTCATCACCCAAATCAATAAAGATAGCTCATAATTAAATTAATGTAAAGGTGAAAGCCATTACTGAGACCTCCAAATTAAAATACCTGTTTGACACATATAATTTTTAAACCTCTATTGCAGCTGAGTTCTGCATGGTTTACAATGCTGGAATCACCAGACACCCTAAGAATGGCTTTTTTCCCCTTATATGTTAGTGTTAGGGGTCTGGGGTTTGTGTGTAGCAAATACATAAAGGTCCATGCTTGTCCTCATTCACTGCTGAGGGAGATGTGGGCTTCAGCACACAACACCCTGGATGTTTATTTATTTACTTCCCAAATATTTGAACTGCTGTGCTCTGGCTGTCCTGGATTAAAGCTGGATCTGATGTGTTTTGTCAGCAATCTACACAAAGATCTGGGTGCAGCTCCAGCCTTTGCAATTCTGGGACAAGGTGAAGCCCCAGGAAATGCAGGATCCCATTACACACAGAATGTTGGATCCAGCTTTTGAAAACCCAGATCCTCTTCAACAAAATTCAGAACATATTGTGGCTTTCCTTTGCCTATTGTATTACACCCCCACTTGTGAAAAGGAAGCAAAATTCTTTTCATGCTGCATTTTTTAAGGGATAAAACATTTTTATAGGCGCTGTTGTGATAAAGTGTTTAGTTAACATTCCAAGCAGCTTTTAGGAGAACGGTATGTAAGCTTTAAATCCTTCTTCAGTTCAGCACGTAGGCATTATCATCTGTTAATATCTATTAGTGCATTATTTTTATTTTTCTTCAGCATTTATTCTTTTAATTCTACAGTAGATTTTTGGTTTGGGTGTGATGGTGGTGGTGGTGGTGGTGTCCCAAAAAGACTTTATTTAATTTGGTATTCTACGTGGTTTATCTTTCTGAAGGTGGATTTTACCCCCTAATCCTCCTCCAGTGCAGCAGTAGCCATGAGAATAGAACCCTGGGGCTGCACTTTCTGCAGTGTCTCTGCTCTGAGTCCAGTAGCAAAGTTATTGCAGTGCCCTGTAAAGATTTCTATGGCTCCAATTACCTGGCAGCTGGATCTGTAACCCTAATCATGGTTAGGAACAATGGGATTATCCACCCCTGGATGTGACTCTACATCATTTAAAGCAGTTTCCAATCTTGAACCTTGCTACTTAATACATGGGAACAAGCATGTAATGCAATTTAGCGATCAAAGTCAACACTTGCTGCATTGCCAATGTTATTTATTTTTTTAAAACAAGGAGAGAGATTGAGAAAAATGGCATGCACAAAGGGGATAAAATGCCTTCTTGCAGAAAACTGAGTTACTGAAGGAGATCTGAAGACTTTGGTAATTTGGTTTATGTTATACTTGATGTAACCATAACACATCCATCAAGATTAACCCAGCCTAGAGAAATGGCAAATCACATTAACTTGTTGGGCCACTAGGTGAGAACTGAGGGAGCAGAGTAAAGAAAATATGGATAATTTGTTTGTATGTGTAGCCCTAAATGTTTCTAATGTGAACTGTAATGCCATTATAGAGATACTGAGTAGCACACTCTGAATGCTTGATTGCTCTCTGGCTATATGGAATGAACCTAAATAGCAAATCTTTTATTAACTCTGGTGCTAAGAAATGCATAAAGAAGAGATTGGCCATGAGCAGCAAGAGCAGCTTTTAGTGATGTGACAGAATTGAAGCATGCAACACACTTCTGAGTGCCATCTACTGGCATTTCTTTAATTAAGTGCTACATGCATTCACATGTAGGGAAATCTTCTAATGTCCCAAAGTCTAACCCATCATCTGTATCATTAAACCTTTTAGCTCTCGCTTCATTATTTTCATTGTGGCCTTATTTTCCCAGGATATGTCCTAGAGTATGCAGTTTTCAGCTATTATGGTTGTTTTTTGTTTAGTTCACCACACAGACTATAGGGGTTAAAGAAAGAAATTAATACTGTGACTGAAAACTAAGAATTGAATAATCAGCAGGGCTGTGTTTCAAAGTGCATGAACATTGCACAGAACAAACTTCTAGTTTGGCCTCTAGTTCATCATTTTTCTGTGTCAATAAAAGCCTGAAACAATCAAGAATTGGAAGCCCAGGGTTGGAAAAAGCAGCTCTCAGAGACCATTTTCATTTGCAGAGGTGTAATCATTTGCTTGGCTCATGTACTCAGCACTTCATATTTATGCTCAGTGTGTCACTGGGAAACATGTGGGAATACAGCTTTTTCTGGCAAGGTTGGACCAACTCCAGTATCACTTTTCCTGTGGTGATGAAATCTGCTTTGAAATTTCTGTCCTCAAAATGCAAGTCCTGTTGGAAGTGTGGAATGATGTGTGTGCAGGGGGGCTCTGATAAAGCAATTTACCCAGGGAACTCAAGGCCCAGCCATGCATTAATATCATCTTTGCTCCTTCTGGAAGGCAGGGAAGGTATTGGAATGTCTAATTTGCCATGTGTTAGCCTGTAATCCTCATCTTGTTTTCAAACTGTGATTTAAGGAGTGACTGACTGGATGCTCTCTCACACCACAGCAACCCTGAGAATGGCCTGCCAGGGCCAATGGTAACCAGCATTTATTTCAGATTTTCCATTGCTCTGAGATCCATGTGTAAAACTTCTTGGCTAACTTTTTTGTAGCTTTACTCTAGTGTAATGCTTTTATAAATATCTGTGCCTATTACAAAGAAAAGTACCTTTAAATGATGAAAAATAACAAAAAAGTGTGGACAAAAGAGCAGGTTCTGGTAGATCTCCTCACTACAGTTAATATTTTATTCATAAAAAGTTCCATTTTCAAACTCCAGCAGGGATTTTTTTCCTGCTATGTCTTGACATAACCTTTGCCATTTCATGGTCTCAGTCTACTGGTGGTTCACAGCTATTCTGTGATCAGGTAATGGAGCCAGGTCCTTCTCACCCTCTGTCATTTCCAAGCTAATGAGCTCCCTGGTTGTACCAGAATTTCTTGTTCCTCGTTCCTGAGTGAATGGTTGTGCATTTTGTGCTCTTACATTTCATCCTATTTCCACTACCCCAGTTCCAAATGTCATCCAAATTGTCTGGTAGGGTATTCTACTCTTCCTTGACATTGATGATGTTTCCCAACCACCTTTCAGAACCAAATGTCACCAGATTTGTCCCAAACTTTTGTTTCAGCTTAGTAATTAAAATGTTAAATAAAATGGGCCCTTGCACTAATCCATAAAAAATTCCACCAGCAATTTTCCTCCCATTTAACCTGAGCAGAGGGACTCTCTTTGGAGTCAGAGGAACACATTTTTCTTATTGGTAATTTTTATTCTGTTGTAGTCAAAGTAAATGTGAGAAGGGACAGCTAAAATCAATGGTGACTCCTGAGGTGCTTAAAGTTAAGTATGTGCTCAACTTTTCAGCTATAAATATCAGAGGGGAAATTTCCCTCTTAAACTCTTTGCCTGGAGTGGAATCTTGTTGCCTGTGCATCTGTTGCCAGAGCAACCTGGACCAGCCCTGGTCCAGTGGCAAAGATCAGCTGCTGCTTTCAGAGCAGACACAATGACAGAAATGTGGGCATCACTTCTGATTTTGGAACACTCAGGCCAATATTATCTAATTCTATTTCCCATATTTCATAAAAATGGGGATTTTTTTTTTGTTTTCCCCACATCAGAAATTAGTTGGGAAAATTGAACAGAATTTCTCAGTGACATCCAATATTACAGCTTTTGCTAACTGTTTAATTATGAACATTTTTATCTGAAATATGCAGTGAAAGGCAATGCAGTGCCATCAATCTGATTCCCACATGCAAAATTGTAACAGATCCAGCTTCAAGAAGACTTGAAGGAAAATTTGCAGAAAGCTTTTTTGATTCAGCCTTTGATCCTCAGCTCTACTCAGATCACAGGTCCTACATGCCTGAAACTTCCTTGTTTTAACTACTCCTGGAAAGATAAAGCAAGTCAAAGCACACAAAATAGATAATTCCTATCTGAACAGAATTCAGGCACTACATTTCTGTCTCCTCACAAATACACACTTCAAGTGCCTCAAGGAGATGCTTGGTTAGAATTTTCCTTTTCATAGTTTCTTCTGCTGCGGTGGAAAAAAAAAATTAATAAAATTATACCCAACAATATCTAGCTCTGTTGGGTTTTGTACGTTTGCAATAACAATAAGTACTAAAAATTATCTTAAACAATTGCTGCACTGCAGAGAACAAAGGAAACCCTCACACAAAAACAAATAGTGAAGGATTTTCTTCACTTAAAATCAATGCAGGTTATAGCAAAACATGTACAAGATTTTAATGTTCACTACAATCAAGCATTCTGCTGTGCTCACTGAATATGCTATAGCAAAATAATGAAAAAGTTAGTCAACTATTCCAGGCAGATTTTGGATGCTTTTTGTGCATCAGCTGTATAAATTATATATTTTTTTTCATTAGAGGCACTAAAAAGGAGGATTAATGTGGAAATATTTTGGTGAAAATTTCCATCAAGAATATAGCAAATATATAGTGCAATGTTGAGCAGATAATCCAAAGAACCTCTTGGGTTTTGACATTTTTGGAAACTCTCTGGGTTTTCTTTTCAGGACCTCGGACAGAAGTTTTGTATTATTGATATTATTTTTCAACCATCCTCCTACTTGATCCAGAGCAATCAATGCAGAGATACCAGATGATATTTTAATCTTTTTTGATGGAAATTCTGCTCATGGGAAGTTTCATCAGAATAGCTTTTCAGACAGGAAATTGATGTGTTCCTCTCCTTAGGATTAATCCCATTTTCCCTCTCATGGTGAGGCAGGAGCTCTGTAAGCAAAGCTCCCTTAGATAAGATACAGAACTGATGGCTTTGAAGTCCAGGTTGTGTCTGAGGGGACTCATTCCTGCAGGACCAGAGCATTTCCCCTGAGGGAACAGGGAATAAACACCCCTCAGATCTGGAACACTCCCATGCAATGTTATTAATTTTTATTCATTTTCATGGGAATGTGTTCCCTCAATCAAATGTCAGATATTTAGAAACAAAGCAAGCACTTGTCCACAGTTTTACCCATTTCTCCTGAAACAAAACCATTTATCTGCTTTGCTCCATTTTCCACCTGCACATTTTCCCCTCAAATAGTAAGAAACACACTTTCCCAGTTCAACTTGGAAATTTACAATCACATGGTCTCTTACAGTTCACTTTGTTCAATATTTCATGTTTTGCAGCTTCTTAGGTGTGAGATAGGTGTTCTTCCCCACAGTGTGGTACCAGGCAGCACTAACCACAGACCACTCTTGATGCTGATAGGCAAAAATTATAGATATTTTCCCTTGTCATCCTTATAGAGCGATCAATTGTGATGAAAACAAAGAATAAAAGGAATGCATTCCCACTCTACATCTTGCAATGCAGGAGAATTTAGGACTCATCCAAGTAAAAGACAGTCAGAGAATTTGCTTCATATCTACCTCACCTAAATAAAAATGAGTTCTTTCCAGATTGTTACCTTCCAATCTTCTACATCTTATTGCTTCTTCTCCATTCATTTATTAAATAAAAAATATAGAAAAACCCCAAACCCAAAGATCTGACGACAGGTCCCTGGCAGCTCTCAGGTGCGTCACACTCCTTAGCAGGGCTCACTGTGTTGGTCCTGGCCTTCCCCAGGATTATTCCTGGCATGAAGCCAGGGCCTGCAGTGTGAGCTCCTGGATGGGTTTGCTGAGCACTGGAATTCATACCAGCCCGGCTTCTGCTTCCCAGCCTCTCACATCATGCCGTCCACGCATGTTCTGAGAATTACATTAAAGGTCACTTGAAAAACCAGGTGCAAACCTATCTCCAAGTCTGAGCGGTGCTGTAGATTCCTGTAAGAACTTGTCTAAGATTATTCACCACTTTAAGCGCAGTTGCTGAGGTTAATTAGATTTATGACCCCTAAAAATTTTAAGTGTCTCTGATGACTGACTTGCCAACTGATAATTTTGTGTGAGAAACAGAAAAAGAATAACAAATAGACTATGAATAAATAAACTCTTGATATTCATTCACATGAGGACAGAGAATATGTTTCTGACATTTAATTAAATATCCAAACGTCCAGAAGATCTATAATAAACCACTTTGCAAGACATCTAAATGTCACAGAAAACAGATCTTACATGATTTTTTAATTTTTTTTTTACCACTGAAGCTGTGAAGAAGATACAACATCTTTTTTAAAAGACACAGAAACAACAAGCACATATTTTATCTTGAAAGTACTTTTTCAAAGGCTTCTGAGCAGCCAGTTTTTTGCAGTATGACGAGTGGAATTATTTTAATTTATCACACAGCAGTTTGAAACATTAGTTTTACAGATATGCCAGGCTGCTCTTGTATAGTTCAAGTCCTGAGACTCACACTGCTCAATGCGTGGCAAAACACTGGAAACATTAAATTGAATTTTTTCCCTAAGTACACCTGACACAAGGATCTAAAGATCTTTTCCTATATTTAAGTGCTGCAGAAAAACTATTCTAACCTGTTCCCCTTATGGACATTACTTCTTCCTTCCTATTTTTTGTCAAATTTTTGACAACATCCTCTGACCTGCTCAGGGGATGTGTGAGGTACTTCATCCTTCTAAACACCCCCTGTGGCTGAGGTTTGATTTCTGTGGTTGCAGTGAATGCAGCAGAGTCCTACATGGACCTGGGGAAAAAGGGAAAGCTGCAGCTCCTTCCCTCACTCATGGGCTCAGCTGCATGCAGGCCATTGTCACAAAGTGTCTTGCCAAGATAAATGTTCCCAGATTTGCTTTAACCTTTCCTCTGCTTTTTTTTTAAAGATAAATAAAATGCAAGGAGCAGTTTGTGTGAAAGGTGCTGGAATTATCTCAGAATGAGATCCTTTTCCTGGTCTGTTTTTAGGGGACCATAACAATGCTGTTTGAAAGGCTGGAAGTTTCCCCTTTCTTGCACCAGGAAAATCATTGTGTCATGGTTGTGGGTTACCTGAATGAGCTGCAGGGAGGCCAGAACAGCAGTTAAAGAAATAAATGTGTCCTTATTTTCAGAACTGAAAGGGAAGGGGCCATGAAGAATCAGACAGGAATTACTGGGAAGGCTTAGGCTGTCAGTTTGCTTTTCTGGAGTTTGTTTGTGAGCAAGAACCTCCTGTCCTCTCACGAGGTACCAAACCTTGAACCAAACTCATTCAAATTATCTATGTCCCTCTCGACTCCAACACAGATAACCAGTATGGCTTTAAAGTGACCTTCTGGCCACCTTCTGGTGGCACTGGCACTACAGTGCAGCTGTTGATAAACCCCTCCCAAAAGTCTCCTGTAAAGAAGCAGGTCCAGCCTGAGAGATCAGCTCAGATCCCTGATCCTGGGGTCAGATCCATGATCCTGGGGTCAGATCCCAGATCTTGGGGACAGATCCATGATCCTGGGGACATATCCCATATCTTGGGGTCAGATCCCTGATCCTGGGGTCAGATCCCAGATCTTGGGGACAGATCCCTGATCCTGGGGTCAGATCCCAGATCTTGGGGACAGATCCATGATCCTGGGGTCAGATCCCAGATCCTGGGGACAGATCTCCTCCAGAGCTGTCACCCCACTGCCCTGCTGTGACATCCTACTCAGTGACATCCTGCAGTGCCTTTGGCCCTGCTGGTCACTGCTCACCCCTGCCCAGGGCCAGCAATGGCAAATGTCACTCATTTGCAGCCCAGGCCAGAGCAAACACAGCTGTTTTCACTCAGCACCGAGTGTCTGCAGTTACCTGGGGTGTAAATGGGCAGTTAATTAAATCTCCCTCCCAGAGCTTTGTAAGAAATCTATTAAACAAAGAATTGCTGCTATAAACAAACAAACCTGGGTCACAGCTTCAGCTCTTTGACCTCTTCAGTGGATTTTCTGGTTTTATCTGGAGAGCTTCTTTACATTTTTCCTAATTTGCTACCAATATTTTAAAAGTTGTTAAAAAAAAAAAAAAAAAGAAAAAAGGATAAGATTTGGCACCGATAATTGTAAGTCTGTTCAGAATACAGGAGGAAGGTTAATTAGCTTTTCTGACCTGAAGAGTCTAGGAAAGTATCCCTGGTGACTCACTAATTGCTGCTCAATGCAGAATAGTGTCTGTGAAGCAAAGTGCATGAAGGCAGACACTGATAATAATGTTACTTTGATTTAAAATTCTCTACCTGCAAGGACATAATGCTGTTTCAGTACAGCATGCACTCCACTGATAGATCTAAATATTCCCCAACTATTCATTTATTTTATTGGCAATTCTGGTCACTAATCTTGATTTGAATTTATACCGGGAACAACTGTGTTTCTCAGATTGAAAGTAAAATGCTATTTAGGGTATCATTAGAACATATTCTGGAAGTGTTTTCTCACGTGTAATAAACAATTCTATTAAGACAGTTGTATGTGCTGGAGCTGTTTTATTTATTTCATTATGAGGATGTGTCACAGGAAGAATACATAGTTTTTATAAATATAAACAAAGAATTAGTCCCTGTTAGAAAAAATATTCCTCTGTAAGAAGAAATATTCCTCTGTAATATTCCTCTGTCTCTGTAAGAAACAGAGACATCATGTTATCTTTTAAATTTGTGTGAGACAAATATGGAATAAGGAATTTTTAGGAAACCTATGGAATCAAGCTCACAGAGTATCAGAAAGATGTTCAGTGTATATATCCTGCTGTTGATATCTATCAATTGACACACAATGATCAGGACTTAACAGGCAAAATAGGTGTGTGCTATTAGTTCAGTTAATCAGTAGCTCTCAGGTCTGTGTTTTAAATGTCCATCAAAGAACAAAATACAAAATTTGCTCTTCTTAGGTCTTGTACTGTTGGTTTCTTGACACCCTTTTGTTAAGAACTAATTTTTAAAGTTTGTTTAGTAACTGCTGACACATTTTTCATGTAAGATTTCTCTCTGCTAATGGTGCAACCTTCTTTAAATAGGTATTCTACAGATCCTCACTGGATCAGTTATAAAACACTTCTCCAGCAATCTGTCCTCCCATAATAGATTCCTGCAGGAACATGATCATCCAAGTCTCATTTGCATTAAGCTTTTTACTCCCAGTTTCCAGGACAGTGCTGGAAAAGCAGGAGTGTCATTCACAGCTTTGACTGCAGAAATCTGCTGCATCAACAAGCAGCACACCCCCAGCCACAAGCCACTGATAACCTTCTAATAAACAACCAATATTTTCCTTCCCAGAAGCTTATAGCTCAGTTTAAGGGGTTTTTTTTTGTAGTCCTCCTGATGCATCTGTCAGTTTATTCACCACATTCCTTCCCTGCAGCTCTTCTGTCCTGAGCCAGGGGATAAAATTGAGGCTGTACTTGGGGAGGATGCGGACCCAAAGGGACCCTCAGGTACCCACAGGCCTGCAGATGAGGCAGGAGAGAGGGAATTTCTCTCCCAGCCATTTCTCCTGCTAAGGCTGGCACTCTCTGTTACTGCTCTCCTTTGGAGCTGTCAATGATGTTAAATGGATCTGCCCATGTGGGGTGGTCAGAAAAGCTCCCTGTGGCTCAGGCAGGGAGACACTGCAGGGGTTTCGTTTCCTCAGAAGCTCCATCTCTGTCACACAACAGAAAACCCATTCTGGGGAGATTTCTGCTCTGCCTGGGCAGGCTGTGAGCCTCCTGCTGCATGGGCACATGGGGACATCCTGATAAAAACGAAAACAAGCTCCCGGACTGAAGTGATTTCAGCTTTTATTATAATAAAAAGAAAGGCCTAAAGCGTGGGGGCCCGCGGGCCGAGCAGGAGCGCTCCCGTCGAGGCTGCTGCACGCCGGCGCTGGGGCTGCTCAGCAGCGATGGCCCCGATGTTTCAGGAGAACGGCACAAATTCACTGGGTCAGATGCCCCTTTTTATCCTGGTTTTTGTCCCTTTGGATTGGTTTCTTTTTGGATCCTTCATTTGCATGAAGGTTTAAGGCGCTCGATTGGCCCATTACAGTTCTGTCCAGGGCGGCTCGTTCCGCTTGAGGGGTGCTGCACTTTGCTTAGGTGTAATATGGTACATTGAGTACCGTATTTCTTATAACTACCCTTTTAACCCCTTTTACAATATAACAACCAAACTAACAGTACATGCTTAAGGATCTATCAACTATTTTACAACAGTTTCTAACCTATTTTTAACACATCCCACCCCTAATACTCCTGCTTTGCAAGGAACAGCATTCACTGTGTGTGAGGGAATGGGAGACATCCCCAGTGTGGGGGAAAGGGGAGCAAACAGCAGGTCAGGCCTTTTCCTTTTCCTTTTCCTTTTCCTTTCTGCTCTGTGTCTGTACCTTGATTCCAGACACAGCCCCTGATGCTGTCTGTCAGCTCCTGACAGCAACAGGAGCAGCACAAGGTTTTCTTCTGTGCTTTGGCAGAACTTAACCTGCACTCCCACTGCCTTTGCCTGAGCAATCTGCAGGTTGATATTTACTAAACCAGCATTATGGAACCCATATCTTTGTCCTACCCTCCTCTTTTCCCTGTCATTTTTATTTCAGCTCAGATATCCAGCAGCTTGACAGATAAGACATTGCCAAATCACAAAAGACCTCACATATATCTAGAATTTCCTGATGTAGCTTATTAAGCTGCAATCTGTTGTACAGAATCACACAATAGATGTGTTGGAATGTAACCTGACATAATAAGTTACTCCCATGATAAAAGACAGAAGACATGCAAAAAGTGACTTTCTTATCAGTGGAGCAAATCTCAAAGCAAACAGATCAAGTCAGTTAAATTCAGCGTGTGTTTAATTTAATAAAAAATTATAGCAGATGTCTACTAATATATGGGGTATTATTTTCAAGCTTTTTCTAGAAAGTATTCTTATGTTTGTAATATAACCCTTTGTTCATAATCTTGCTGCTCATTGAATGTGAATTCTTTTCATTACCTAAAAATGAAATCCTGAATTCTTGTCCAGGACAAGTTTTCTTACTATTCACCTCCTAAATATTGTGCATGATTTGGCACAGCATGACTCTCCTGCTCCTGTGTAGGAACTTTACACACACCAGTGAGAGAGCCAAAAAGGAAGAAAATAAGAAAATTTCTTACTGCTGGGGCACTCTGGGCAGGAGCTGAAAGCAAATATTTCCTTTTCTCTGTATCATTTTGGACACATATATTTTATCTACACCCTGTATTTCACTACAGCTTAAATAGTTCACTCACTGTAACAATTGAACCAAGACTCAAGTCACCAGGAAGAAAGGCATTGAGTTTTGTGAGATGAATTCCTGTCAGCTTTTCAGAGAAGTGTTCTGCTGCTTTGCTGCTGCCAGTTTGCCCAGTGCCATTATGGAAATGCACAGTAAAGAGGTTAAAATAATATTGGCCTGGCCCTGCCAGCAATCTCTGTGTTGAAACTATTTATTTGCCAGTTCTGTCCTGGGAATGTGCTGCATTGATTCACTGAGATGGAAAGAGAAGTTGGAAGGATGAGGTGGAGCAAGGAGAGTTCCAGCACAGCTCAGCGTGGTTCTGCACCCCCATGTTGTGCATGGCCCAGCAGCTGCAGCAAAAACCAGAGGGCAGGAAGGAGAGGGGAAGCTGCAGCAAAATCCAGAGGAGGAAGAAGAGGGGAAGCTGCTCTTCCTCCTCCCTTTCCTGTGCTGTGGTTTTGATACACGTGGTACCTCCTCTCCCGCTCCTGCTCTGAGTGTCCTCATGTGTGTCCCTGCCCTTGGAGTCTCCTGAGTGGACAGAGCATGAATAATGTCCAACTCCTGGCACAGCTGCAGCTTTTGCTGGAGCCTCAATAGGAGTGAGTCAAGCCCAGCCCTCTCCAGCTGGGGCAGGAGGGGTTAAAGCTGCTCCTCACAGGGACCTTGTGGGTTCTCTGCAGCTCACACTTGCAGAGCTGCTCCAGCCCCACAGACATCCAGCAGTGCAGGTAACCCACAGCTCTGCAGGACAAACATTATAAATTCACATTCTAAATTCATTATAAATACATCACTTCACTGTCCACTCCAGTGTGTGAGAAGGATGGGGGTTAAAACTGCAGGCAGCGTCCTCAAAGGAATGCTGGCATTCCCTAGAGGAAATTGCTAATTTTTATCTGTAGTTTATGTGAATTTTCATTTGTTCTCAATCCAGCATGATTTGTTTTAAATCTGTAAAGCTGGAGCTTTCAGAACTATTCCTTGTCAAGGGTACCTGGGGGAGGTAATTTCGTTTTCTCAGGTTCAGTGGGTGGGGGCTTATGCCAAAATTGTTTAATTTTCCCAGCTGGAGCCTGTGGGTAACTGAACCTGACAACACCTGGCACAAGGGTTCCACTGGGTATCTCATTCATGGTGGAGAGGCATTTTTATGTCACCTCTCATCACAATGGCTGAGTAATGAGGACACATATCTTCTTTGGGGTTTCTTTTTTGTCTCCTATCTTCCCAAAACACTACCATAATCCTGAGGTAACAACACGGCAGAGGCAAAAGATATGCACTAAAATGAGGTTCTTATCTGCAGTTTTATTATCCCATGCAATATTCTTGTAGAAAATTACTTTCTGGAATGTGCTAAGCTGCTCTTTGGCTCTCCAGGGCTCTATTCACAATTTTCTATAAGTGATTTTTGTTTAATTTGTAGCAATAGAGGGATAGATATCTTTCACCCTGACTGTTATCAACTTAATTATAGCTATAGAAAAAGTAAAGGCTAGCTGACTTTTTATTACTGAAAGTAAAATAATGGGGCATTGTTTGCTTTTCTCTTTCTGTCAAGCACAGTGGCTGAACTTGTACCTAAATTCACATAAATTTGTCCTAAATAAATGCTTCATTTTAGTATAAATTGATTTTTGTCTCGATGAAGACTGAGTCTCCTGTAGTCCTTGTTCCTAATTGCTAAGTTGCTGCAGGTAAACCTTTAGCAGGAGGTGAATGAAGGATCTTTGTGGCTATGGAGTTGCATGTTGCTGGTTTGCTGCTATTTTAACAAAAATTATAGGGACAGAAAGTGTTCCATCCCATTCTGTTCTTCTGATGTAGAGACACCCTGTTCTGCTGTGGAGAAATGCAGGTTTTGCCCTGGTCTGCTTCATCCTCAAGCCTCTGCTTACACAGAGGAAAAAAAAATGTTTGTATACTCCCATATGTGTTTTGATGGAAAGCCAAACTGATTTCATACATTGGTGCAGCACTTCAGCAGCTTTTACTTTCATAAAGCCTCACCTGGGGCAATGTGTTTAACTTGGCCACATCACTTCCAAAGGGAGACAGGCCAGAGAGGAGCAAGAAAAACCAGAAGTGTACAGGAAAAACTGAAAGGCTTAGTCTTAAAAGTGAAGTTTCAACCTTAACATGATGCAAACAGGAGATAAGTAAATTGCTTTCCACAGGCATGTTGGAAATGGCAAGAAATAATGGGTTTAAATTGTAGCAGAGAACAGACATTAGGAAAAACTTTCTCAGTGGTGAGAACAGATAAGCAGTGGCCTCAGTAGGGAGGTTACAAATTCTCTGTCCCTGGCTGTTATTTTTCAAAAATACACTGTGCAAGTGTCTCTTGGAAATGCTGTGTGTGCCTCCCCTCGTCTGTGAGGAAGGACAATGTCTGCTCATGTTTTGCAGTTACTTCACATCCCATTTTCTTGTCGTTTTTCTCCTCTCTAACAAAGGGGGAAGCAGGCACAGAGAAGCTGCTCCCTGACTGGCAGGCTGGGCTCCCTCCTTGAGAAACCTCCTGTTCTGACCTCCTGTGAGCAGAGGTGCTCCCCACACTTGGCTTGGGAAAGGCAGACCCCAAAAGAAAACCCTGCTGCCTGATGAGATTCTCCATTTCTTCCTTTAGGGACTTAGCAATGTGTGCAGGATCTATCAGTGTCAAAAATGTGAATTCCACTGCTTCAGGATGCTTCTGCAGACGAAAGGGAAGGCGCCTCACCTTTGCCATCTGCCTTATGTCTGGGGCATTTTTGGGTAGGATCTTGCAAGGTTTTAATCTCACTTCCTGGAGGAAGTTGTTTTTCTTTTCCCCTCTTCTTGCATCTTCAAGGGTAGATTCTCTGTCACATATAAAGGAATAAAATCTTCCTGGCTTTTGGAAATTCTCTGCAATATTTCAAACTAAAATGCTTTTACACAAAGATGCTGGCATGTCTCTTTTTCATCAACCCCAAAAAAGTACATACTGATACTTCTTGGGTGGATTTTAAAACAAACCTCACTTGTAGCTCTGAAAATGTTCCCTTACATCCAATGAAAAGCTAAAAATACCTATGAATAAGTTAACACCTGAAAATGTAGGTTTCTGCACATGGCTTACATAAACCATAAAAGCAAAATTTTAACTATGTTTGAATTTCATGCATAAATCTCCTTAAGAAAAAGCTCCATCCCAGTGACAGTGAGTTTTAAGCTAAAGTAAACATTTTTCCTCTGCAAATGTCATATAAAAACCCTAATTCAAAATTACTAGACCAATATACACAGGTTGGTTTTTTTTATTATTTTTACTCACAGCTAATCTCTTAATTCTCAAGTAGGCCACTGCCAGAAGCTGTTTTGGCAAGCAAATTATTATTTTCTTTGTTTACTTTCATTGTAATTACTTTCAATAAAGCAGCCTAATAGTGGTTGACATAAATGATATTTTTCCCCGCAGGTTTCTTAGTTATTCTGATTGATGATATCCAGAGTAAAAAATTAGTAAAATCATAGCATTCTAGAAATGTAGTAAAAGAAAAAGCAAAGGAAAACAAACTAAAAATACAACCCTCAAACCCCAGAATTTAGTCCACTCTGAACAAATAGATTTTATTAATGCCTCCAGAATTATTCTACCAAAATCTAACATACACCAAAACATGTTTAGATGTTCTCTGCTTTTCCTCCATGGTAATTCATCATAATGTATTAATATATATCAGCTTTTATACTCTTGAGGCTCCACACTGTGACAAATCTTATTCATTTTTGGCTCCCTGAAGAAGCCATTATATTGTCCTCTGCAAAAGAGTTCCTTTTATAAACATCTCCACGGGGCAGATTGGCACAAAATGCCCTGATGGCTGCTTGGAAAGTTCTGGAGGCTGTCCTGGGGCTGAACCATTTAATGATTTATTTATGCTGTGAACCCTTCATAAAACATGCTGTGCCAAGGATCTGGGCAGTGGCATTTCCACCCTGGCTGAGCCAGGATGGCCTTTGGGATGGCAAAGAATTTCTTTGGAAATTTCAGTGTCCTGGCCATCAGCAGAAGTGGAATGGGAGGGCAAAGATGCCAAGAGGGACTCCTGTGCTCTTCATTGATCCTAGCTGGGCAATAATGCTGCGAGAGAAAGCAGCAGGTGCTCCTCTGAATTCTCTGCTGTTCCTTTCTTGGTCCCCTGAGCAAGAACAGCCCAGGTGAGATCTGCTGGAAGAGCCCCTTGGGTGGAACATCAAGCTCCAGGAAATCACAAAACTGTTCCCTGTTTTCATAGTTCTTCAGCCCAGTAAAACATTAATATTAACCCCTTTCAAAAATGTTGTTGCAGATTTGAATTCTTGATGACTTCTCTGAAGGCATGAGCATTGTTTGCAGGAAGTCTGAGAATGATCTTCAGCCTGAGCCACAGGAAAAAATACATGCAGGGCTCAAATGGCAAAAGGAATTTAAAAAACCCTTACAAACTTCACTAGTATGAGGTCTGTTCCTCATCTGAATTATTTCCTTCTATTAATTCCTCAACTTTTTGATAGGTTTATTAAAAAATCCAAGACTCATCTAAGTGAATTTGATTTGGTGTCTAAGCCACTCCAAAATCACATCTTAATTTAATTCTGTTGATTTAATATCTTACCTTGCTAAAGCAGACAGCAGAGCACATCACTTTTGGCATGCTGAAAATATAATTATTTGCCTGTTAACATTATTTCTCTGCAGAGAAAAGGCAGTGGATCAAATAGTCAAGTCTTAGAGCCTGTAACAGGTGAACTTGGAAACCACCACACCTCACATGATACTTTTGGGAAGAAAACGTCAAAATCTTCCAAGTAAAGCCACATTTTCCTGAATGCTCCCATCTCCTGGCACTCTTACAGTCATTTCTGGAGTAAATGCTCTGCACACACAGAGCACTGACTGTGGACTGAATCTCTGAATAGTCATTGAAAGCTTTTGTCTGTGTTTACTGCTCTTCAGTGAAGCTCCTATTTTTGTCTTCAGTGGTTTTGGTTTTCAGAAGTGTTTCTACAGAGAATCAAGGGCTGAGTTTGACTGAGCTTCCATTTTCAGTTCTCTGTAGGACTTCATTCCAAGATTCCCTGTTGAGACTCATAAATTATTTCATACTACACCCGTTTTTATCTCACACATATTAATCTAAACAAAAATAGGTGGAAAAGTAAGAAGAATGAAATGTTATTGCTGCCTACAGCTGCCTGGTGGGGAGGTAGAAGGAGGTGCAGGCAGACTCTCTAAGTTATCTGTAATTTCTGGTGAATAATACAATCAAATGCTTCTAACTGAAAATATCTTACTGAACACCATGGAAACTTTGCATCCATGACAGAAGTTCAGCACCTAAAGTTATTCCAGTCACAACATAAGCAGTTGTGTGAATTCTCTCCAGCTCTATATAGGATGTGCAAACACAGCTTTGCCCTGTTTCTTCCAGAAAGAAACAGATGTATAAATCCTAAAAAGGTGAAATATGGCTTTAAAAATATTCCTTGACTTAGTCCTCCATCACTAAATTAAATTTCAGTGACTTGCTAGGAAAATGTGGTTCTTTCTTTATGTGCTCCCATAAATTATGCATTTCAATGCTGTATGTATCTCTTTTTTTATTATAGGGTAAGCAAAAATAAAAATAAAAGTTCAGTAGCCAGACAGCTCCTAAAAGCTGAGTCTTCTAGACACTAAGTCTGCATCAGGTGTGCAAGTGGAATCTTATTGTGAATTCATATGTTCAATCTTGTTAAAATTGTTCCTTTACAATGGCTGGGGGCACATATTAAGAGTATTGACAAAACACTGATATAATATTTGTTTTTTGCAGCAGCAAAGTATTAAAAGACAAGTGATCATCTCTGACTTGTGTGGTTCTTTGCATAGTTACTCGCTATAATTTTGAATAATCTACTGGTTTTCAATATGACTTTGTCACAGTCTTTCGTTGCAAGTTTCATACCACAAAATACCATTTTTACAAGACATTCCAGTCCCTTGAACTTACTCGTAACAGTCTCAGTGGGTCAAAATCAGCTGGTTTTATATAACTCATATTTTTATAACTGGTTTTCAACCTTACTGGTTTTCTCTGCAGGAGCTGTGAAGTTGAATATGGATGAATATGAATTCAGCTCCACACAGCAATTCCTCCCAGCTCAACAAGCAGGAGCTCTGAACTTCGAGTGACCAACTTTGTCCTTCGTGGGTTTGCTGCAATGCAGGAACATCCAGCACCAGGTAAGTCTGTCTGGAGCTGTCTGTTCCCAAGGAAAGCTTAAACTCACTGCCTGGAGGGAGGTGTGTGAGGGGGCTTCCTTTAATTCAGGCTCTTCACAGTATCAGAAGGCAGAGGTTCACACAACATCCTGAGATGTTTCATCTCATGTCTCAGGTGCAGTGACGGGGTGAGGAGCAGGAGATGAGTGTCAAAGTGGTAGGGGAAAGAACTGGGCAGCACGTGTGAGTGGAATGCTTGGTAACGGCACTGCTGTCATGGCTGGGACCTTGGTGCTTTTTAGGGCGTTAAAACTCGGTTGGACAGTTTCTAATGGACTCACGTGAAAGTGCAATCTTTTATCCTCACAATGTTTTTGTGCACAGCAGAACTGTATGAGCAGAAATGTACATCAAATATAGCTCAAGAAAAATGCATTTTTGGTACTTGCACATCTGTAAACTTGCTAAAATTTTTTATTATGGCATTCACAGAAGTTTTGGTTTGGTGTTAAATGCATGAGCAAAGGGGATGAAGTATTGATATTGATATATTGATATATATTGATATATTGATATATATTGATATATATTGATATATATTGACTGAGTTTTTGCTCTAGAAGGCCACATTCCCATGACAGGTTGTATGGCTCAGTACCTTTTGGTAGCAAAACCATTAAACTTTGCTTTTTTCCTTGTTGTTCTGTGGTCAAACAAATTACAGTTAAACCATTAATTATGATAGCTATTTAAACGTGACAAATTAGTTTGGTTCTTTGGCAAAGTCACTCAGTATCTTTGAGAAGCCCAGTCTTGATTTCAAGATATTGCTCTGAAAATTGAACGTTTAACAGCAAGCTCCATCCCCTGCTTAAAGTGTGAATAACAAAATCAGTGCTTCACACAGACAGGGCCTGCACATCACCTCTGCCTCCTCTCTACTCTTCTCACCTTCCCTGTTCTGCATCTTGATGAAGGTTTTGTAAACCTTTCACACTAATGTCTTGCAGCTCTTTTAAAGGCACAACCATGAGTTCTAATTTCAGAGGTTAGTGTACTGAGAAGGTGACAGCCACATGAAAATTACTGTTAATTAGGACAAAAATATCATTTCCACATGTGGACAACACCAGGTTTTCATCTATTTTCTTTACAGACATTCTGACCATGTTGACAGGTCTCTTCTGTGTTGAGAGCAAAATTGGTAAAAATGGTAAAATGCAATATTTTCAAAGAAACATTAAAAAATTAGATTTATCTTCATATTCTTCTAATTATTTTTATTAAATAGTCCTTTAATTTCTGCCTCATTTAAAGTTCAATAAAGCTGTTGAGACAGACAGAAGGCTCATACTTGGACAACAATATATCATTCACTAATTGTTACTTCAGTGAAAATGCTGATTATATGGAACTATCTTATATACTAAAGTCAGAGGGAAAAGCAATCTCTTCATAAGTATATGAAGGGCTCATAAATAAAGAAGTCTAACAGACAGCTACAATTTATGTCACAAATCTGATTTCTTTCTAGAAAGCATCTCATGCAACCATCCTGCTCAAAGCAGGGTCAATTAAGGTTACTCAGAACCAGAGACTCAATATCCAGGATGGAGAGTCCACAACCTTTTAAGGGCAAAAAGGGGTTTCCTATGTTTAAATGAAATTCCCTGCATTTCAGTTGTGCTCTTGTCCTTGGGGAGGTGAGGGTGACTGGCCAATAGTCCCTCTGATCCTTCTCCTTGTATTTCTTGCCTTCTCCCCTGATCTCCAGAGTTCTGTGTCTTCTCTCCTTTGTATCAGCAGCCAGCTTCAGTTTGAGATAATTTCTCCTGATTGATTAAAGCCCTCTGGCACTCTGGGTGCTCATCCCCTGTAATCAGGCAGCCTCTTGATCTTCACTTTGAAATCATAGTTTTGAATTTCAGGAAAATTCATTCTCTCCCTGAACAAGTTTATCTTGCATTAGTCTAAATTAGGATTTCGACAGCAAAATCTCTTTTCTTTCCTCATCCTTTTTGGGGAACGTTGTTCTGAACCCAGAACTGGAGAAATGTTAAGGCTGGTTGCATTCAGCCAACCATTGTGGTTGCAAGTGTAATAATGGCTCATCATCCCTCAGAAACCTCTAATACAAACATCTGTCTGCTAATGAACTCTTTGGCTGAGCCACAATGATGTGGAACCTTTTGTGGTTAGCTGAGTAATTAATTCCTTTGTTCACTGCCCATCCCTCACTTGGTTTTTTCACATCCCAAGTCTAAGAAATTCCTGCAAAGAAATGACCTCTCAGAGAATGAGTAGCCTGGTACAAGATGGCAGCGGGCAGGATTTGTTGAAGCCTGCATAATATTCACAGAAAGAGAAACCCTAAATAATTAGAGAAAACATTTCCATAAAGTAAAAGCAGGAAAGAACAGTTTGAGGAACTGATTGACTGGTACATGCTTGGGGCAGTGAGATGAAGTGAGTGACCTGTTCCTTTCCATGGTGGAAGCCACTGTGTGGTATGGATTGCAGCAATACAAAGTAATACCACCATCTGTTTATAGACAGTGTTTAGGACTCTTTCTTCAATTCCCTGTAAGAGCAGAGGTTTGGGGGTTTTGGTAACAATGGGAAAGAATCCTTGCAGCAGTGGCTCTCAATTGTCAGCGTCCGGATGGCTCCAGCACTGCCGGCAGCACGAGGGGCACTTCTCCCGAGAGCTGCCTTCGGGATAGCGCCTAAGGCAGTGCCCGGCTTGCGGCTGTAGGCACACCTTGTGCAGGATGGAGTCTGGTAAAGGCTGCAACCAGCGGAAAGAAGACGGCGGACTCCAACTGTGGCTTAATCCAGGCTTTAATGAACCCCGGAGGGACCGACAGGACGAGACGAGGCGCAGGGGGGGGGCTGACAACAGGTTTTAAGGGGTAGGGAGGTGCCAGGCATTGGGCCAATGGGGGTGCAGTGGGGAGTGGGGTCCAAGGGATTGACACGTGGGCAACACCAACGGGAAACATTCTGGGGAGGGGCCCCGGTTCCTCAGCCAACCATCGAACTCCCCTGCTGGAACATTCTAGCAGTAAGGGTGGGGAGTGAGAGTGATTGGCGGGGTACCGGGGAGGGATCAGAAGAAAAGATCCAAGGGTTTCCAGGGAAACCAGGGCGGAGTTTAGGGGATACATTGTTGGCTGAGGTGGAGCCAGGAAGACAGACAGCTCCAAAGGCGGGAAGGGAGAACTGGGGCAGAACCATTTTCAGACAGGAGGGGAATGGAACAAACCAACCTAATAACTTAACAAAACACACTGCAACAAATCCTTTGATGGGGTTTCAACAGAACACCCAGAAATGGGTGTAAGGGGGCAGGAGACAGTGGTGCAATAGAAACAAACACAAAGTGTGCTTGGAAAACAGTCAAACCCCACGTGTGTGATCCCCTCTGCATGGCAAGGGCTGTGTGCATGGCAGGGAAGCTGTCTGGCACAGGAATAGTGATGACTGGAACCACACGAGGACAGGTTCCCTGATCCTGCTGGGAGGGGAAGCTGTAGAGCTGCGCTGGGTGAGGCTCTGCTCGCCCACGATGCTGTCACAGCCACTGCTGCTCGTGCTGCTGTCCTTCTACAAGTGGCATGTTTGATTTAGGTGGCACTTTCTGCCCGTACGTTCAGCTGAGCCATGAATAAAAAGTGCATGGCCAGGTTTGGGGTTTACCTGTGTGCACCTCACCTTTTAGGAAACCCCTCTCTCCCATCACAGTGTGACAGCCATAACTGCAATCTTGCTCAGAATGCTGCATTGATTAAGTTCTGTTGGATAAACTGCTGTTAAACTGAATTTATTTAAATTTGCAAAATAGGGTATTTCAATCAGATATACATTACTGACTTACTCATCCATATAGTTTCATTGAGGAATAGTGGATCAAATTATCTTCTTAGGGAAGCAGTAGCAAATTAAAATAACTCCATTTAAAGCTTAGGAATAAATAAATTTAACATAAATAAATCCCTAGGCCAGAAATACATCTGTGAAACCTGAGCTCATTCTTTCTTTCCCTTGTTCAAAGTAAAATTAAGCAAATGGTTGAATGCCTTTCTAAATCAGGGGAGAAGATTGAAATCTGATCCATTTAAGCTACTTCCTTAAGCTGGGGTAGAAGTGGAACACAGCTTCCTTTTCAAACTGATAACTCTATTAGGAAAGGGAACAAAAGCTTTTTCTCCCTTCTTTTTCCTTCTTAATTCACTGGAGACATTTCTACATAATATATTTTTAGCACAGGTATATGTACAGAAGTGAATGTTTGTATCTGTGTAATCCTGCTAAGTAAGAATGAGCAGGATTCTTTTATTCCTAGCAGTGAATTATTCTTGAGGGAACCTGACATCTTCTAGGAAACCTGACTGGCAAAAGTAATAAGTAGTAATAAAACAGAAGGAATCTTTGTAATCTCAAGATTAATGGATAAAATGTTTATGCTGAGGGGTCTCTTCATCAACAAACTGCTGTTTGCACCTATTTGCATTTTAATGGTTACCCTAGTTCTGAAGTTAAAATTACAGACTTTTCCCAGCTGCTCTTTAAATGCTACATTATAATTTTGAGGAAGCATCATACGTAATTATATTTAATAGACACAGAATTGATTGAAACACTTAACAAAAACAAAAAGCCCAGACCTAATTTTGTAAACATGTTATTGTACAGTAACCCCCAATGATTTTGTTCTTAAATCTCCTAATTAATTTTTAATTAAAAAGCTCAAAGATGCTATTATACTTCTTGTTGTAAATGGCAGCCTTATGTAAGCATAAATGACTTAGCTGCTCAGACAAATATCTCCCATTAAAATCCATGTTAATGAGAACTCCTGAACACAGTATTTCAGAGATTTAAACAGTGGCAGCATTAAAATAGTCTAAATATCACATAGGGGGTTGTTGTTTTTCATTCCTCCTTTCTTTTTTGAACACAGAAGGTTTGCAGTGAGAAGCTCTCCAAATTTCCACTCAGGTGCATCAATCTCCTCCATTTCTATTACCAGACTGTTTAGAGCATTTCCTAATTAATTATAGGGATGGTCCAACTCACCTCTACTTATCTGAGGGCCAATGGGCCCAAATTACCAGGCTTTGATGCAGATCTGCTGCATTAAATAGGTGAACATTACTCTCGTTAATGAAAAAGTGACCTACTGAGGAAAAACAACCAGGAGCCAAATTTCCAACCTTACATAGAAAAGCCATCCAGCTTTCCCTGGTTTTAGTCCATCTTCTGGTTGGAAGCAGCCAGAGGATCTGAGGCAGTAGCTGAGCACAGTGTGTTGCTGTGGGGATGGGCTGATGTCACAAATTGAGGATTATTAATAGCAGAAAAACAGCAAGTGCTCCTTTCAGAGAAGCATCTTTAATAGCAGGGGAAAAACACTTGAGACAAAATCTCATTTGCTATGTTTTTCTTACATTTTTAACCAAGGAGGGATGGGAGGTGGAAATGCAGTGATTTCTATGGTTTAATTATCTGTCTTCTCTCTGGTTATTAATGCTGCAAGGAGAAGTAGCAAAATTTAGAAGGCTGGAGGTTGTAAGCTCAGATTTGCAAAGCTGCAGTTTTCATTTCCAAAATGCAAAGTTTTGGGGTTAAGATGAAGGACTAAAAATAGTGATGTTTCTTTTTAAAACAAATTTACAGTAGTTTCCCTCTCATAACTTGATAAAGTTCTTGATATTTTGGAAATAGAAGCTTCTACAAAAATCACTCAGCCTATTTAGAACTGTATTTTTTTGAAGCATACCAGGAATAAATGGTGTATTTATTAATATATAATATTAATATTATATAATATAATAATATATAAAATATATAATATTAATATTATATACCATTATAATGGTATATTTATTAATATATAATAAAATAAATACCTTCAAACCAAGGTCTGCCTTGAAGAGAGGTTGACTATGAGGGTATATAGCTCATCACACCCCAAAGTAAAATTTGTCCTCTCTTTTTCAGAAGTTGCTGCAACAAATTACTGCAAGAAAAGCAGTAGCAGCAAACCGTGTGCTGGAGTTTGACTATATTTGATATATTCACAAAATGAAATTGAGTTACATAAGACAATTGAAATTTTATCACTTCTTATTTTATCCTGAGCTTCTACAGTTCTGGAGATTTTTAATTCCCTTCCCTTACAGACCACAGACAAAAGTTTTTCTGTTGGCAGAGAGGTGGAACAGGGGTCTCACAGATGTCATGGTTTGTGCTTTCCAAATGTGATGAAATTCATGTTTCCCTTAACATTTCAGTATTATTTAAGTTCAGTTTCTCAGAGTTCTGCTCGTTCCAGTCCACAGACAGCTCTGAAGAAAACAAGGGGGATCTGGGCAGTGTGTTTGATTTTAACTGTTTGTGGAGATTTTCTCCTAGTTCTCCCAAAAGACAGACTTCTGTCATTTTTTCAGAAAACCCTCGAATTCCATGGCAAGCCAGCTCCAAAGGCTGGTGTGCCATAGAGTTTTAGATGGTTTCAGGTGAAACTTGTGTACCATTGCTGCTGTTTGCAGAAGGGATATTGAAGTGTCCGAGGGAAAGCCCTTGTACCAAAGCCTTTTGCTAACCTGAGTGAGAAAGTTCATCCCATCTTCCCATCAGAGAGTCCAGAAGATGATGGAGAAAATCACAGCACGGGAGCAGCCAAAATACTTGGACTGCTGTGTATTCACTTGAGTTTTTCTTCTTTGCCAGGGCTTAGAGTCTCCCACAAGAACACCAGCTGTGCATCTTGTCCACCCAGCTGATAGCACTTCAAATCTGCTTAGCTTCAGAAATTACTTGCCTGTGTAATCTAATTTTACCCAATGTTCTGTTTAGAAATAAGTCCATTTACCACTCACAGATTGTTAGTTTCCTGATTTAATAGTGAGATGTTGAAGAAAAAGCAGTGTTTCTCCCTCATAACTCATGCTTTCATCCCACTTGTTCATACTCCAGTAATTGAAATTACAGTTTTATAATTGTGCAGACATTGATGATTTTGCAAATGGAGGATTATTAATAGCATAAAAACAAGAAGGACCTCTTCTCAAAATGTTATTCCAGCAAAAAAGAACTAGAAAAA
Organism: Molothrus aeneus; assembly: GCF_037042795.1. NCBI lineage: Eukaryota > Metazoa > Chordata > Aves > Passeriformes > Icteridae > Molothrus > Molothrus aeneus. The sequence continues at coordinate 11,481,222 of NC_089662.1, forward strand.
TATGCTTGATTATTTCTTCACTTTTTTGTGCATTCTTCACATTTTAATTAGGCAGAAAAAGTAGATAAGATTTTCTTTCATCAGCATGAATATTAGTGAATCATAGCAGAAAAGAAACTTATGAAAAATACCACAAGTCATAAACTTAGAGGGTTTTTAGTTCTATGGACTTTTAGGTTTAAAAACTTTTGCAAAAAGAAGTACAAACTGGAACCAAAACTTCACTGGTGCTTCAATATAAATTGCTGGGGGGGAGGTTGTACATTCAAGTGTATCTGCATTAAGATGCCTTTCCTATTCCTTTCCCAAACCTGACATTCCATACTTTGCAGCAGACAGGATCTTTCTTGGGATCTTTTGGTCTTTTAGCAGCTTATGGGTGTTGCAGCTCTGTATTTCCTAAGTATTTGAATATATGCTTTCAAGAGCTGGTTGGGAAACAACTTTGTACCCTCCTTTTTGGGGAGAACTTGGGGAGTTTTGGAGTTCCCATCTCCCAGTGGTGCTGGAGGCCCCAGGCAAGGACCCTCCCTCTCTGCAGGGAAGAGGTGGAATCACCATCCCTGAAGTGTTCAAAAAATCAGGAGCTGCAGAATTCCATGATATGGTTTGGTGGCCATGGCTGTCCTCAGTCAAAGGCTGGGCTTGGTGATCTTGGAGGTCTTTTACAACCTTTATCATTCTGTGATGTGCAGCACAGATGATCCTGTGCTTCCTTTCCTTCCCCACACCCTGCCAGGGGTTAATGCCAAAACCTTGTTCACAGAGGGGCTCAGAGGAGATCTTTTGTCAGAGCACAATGCCTGAAACACCAGTTAGGAGAGAGGGAGTGAGGAACAATGAGAGACAGGGACAGTGAGATACCAGGGTGCAGCTTCAACAGAAACTGTGGCAGTATTTCTAACACATTCCACACCTACACTGTGAATTAGTGGGAGATACTTCCATGAGGATGCAGGAATGACATGGATGCACTGTGGGGCTCAGCAAGTCCTGAGCTTGCTGACACAATTGAGAGAATACCAGGGAAATTACCGCTTTTCATCCTTGCCGCATTTCTTTTCCAGAATATTCATTTGGTTGGGTACCCAAAACAGAGAGAAATGGAATCTTTGGCCTCAGCAATTCCATTCTTAGGAATGCAATTTTACTTCTCCATTGTACTCAGGGTGGTTTTATATTAGTTTTGTATGTGTATGTTTAGCAAAAGCTTTAAAAAACCAACCGTGCTATGAGCATCTCATTGCTAAGCAACAATGTATTCTTCCCTCCCACGTACCTTCTTGCTGTTCTGTGAAAAATAAGGATAACAAATGTGTAAAAAGCAGGGTGCTTTCCTCCCTGTGGAATAATGCAGCGAGAGGCTCAGCACTGAGCAGCTCTGGTCACTTATTTCTGAGACAAACTGCTGCTGCCATCTGCTTACTGACTAAAGCAGTAATGGTCTGCATCCTGCTGCTGCACTCCTGAAAATTCCTGCTGGGATCCCTGCTTGGCAGAAATTCTGCCACACAGAACATTTTGGGAGCTTCTGTGCTGTTGGCCATGAACGGATTGGGATGATCTGAGATGACAGTGGCACAGGATCTGCAGGACAGGCAGTGGACCCCACTGCAGGGGCAGAAGGGAGGATTTTAGTGGGTTATTATAATGCTGTGTATTGTTTAAGGTCTCCTTGGGGAGTTTCACTGCAAGCTCTGTTGTTTTCATGTTGATCAGAAGACAGTAACACTGTGGAGGGGGGAGAACTGTGCTCTGTCAGCTAACTGCACTTCTGGAAAATGGTTGTCAAACCATCTGCTATTTCAGAATCATCCTGGACTTAAAGCAGTTTTAAAACTCTATACTTCAACAGCCTTAAATGTGGGGTTTTTTTTTTTTTTGTTTTCTGTGATGCTGCTCTGTTGTCTCAGTGCTCTTGTGAGTGCCTTTAAAAGCTACCAGTGTATTCCATGAATTATAATTTCACTTTGTAATATCAGTGTTGTGTGAACACCACAGAAACTGCTGCAGCAGGGTCACTTTGTAGAACTAAGTGCTGGCTAAGTGTTAAATATGGTCAAGCAGTTGTAGAACAGATTGAACCAGAAATGCTCCCTTGCTAGCAGTTTGTGCCTGGACTCCTGTGTGCATCAGCTTAGGAAAGCTGTAGCAGCTGTAGTCAAGGGTCTCACAGCAAAAAAGAAATCCAACCAGCCCCTGTTTGGGGACTGTCTCTATCAGAGTGCTTGGGGTGCAGATTGATCTAACACCTTACAAGACTCTCCTATGTTAAGTGTAACTACTTGAATTTTCAGCAGACACAAGCTTCCTTAATTCCCCCTTTATGACAAAGCTATGGAAGGGCTGTTTAGTTACATTAATCAGAATTAATTCTGCTTACCTGTGTGAGAAAGTTGTGAAATGAGCTCGGGTGTGAACTTGAACAAAATATTGCACACTAAGCCTTGCTGTGGATGTCCTTATTCCTCCTTCAAGGAGGAGAGCCTTGAGGCTGTTAATTATGTAGTGGAGGATGGCTATTCCAAACCTCTGTTCCTTTTTAGATTAGTTTTTGTAACCTTAGTGTGCAGTTCAACAAACCATTGAAAAGGCTCCCAAGATGGCAGCAGAACTATTCTGCAGGTAAATTACCTCACAGAGGATTACCATTCCAATACTACCAAAATTACCACTGGAACATGAAATATAGAACTCAGTGGCAAAACAGGGATCTTTTCATGCACTGGTTTCAGATCTGATTGATCAATTATTGAACACTTACATATGTGTGAAAATATTGCAAGCCCCACACTGCTGTCATGTCCAGTTTCCATGGAGGGAGAGGAGCAGCAGGCAGTGAAGGAGGACAGAGCTGCAGCTCCACCTAAAGTGCCAGATAACAACTGAGCACAGAGTGGAACTGGCTTACAGACCAAAAGACACAAAATTCCCTTCCCCTGGAGCAAGGGAGAAGCAGCAGTGACAGTATTGATCTCCTGTTCAGAATTTATTCCCCTGTTGTTTCTCCAGTGCCACAACACGATGCACTTCAATCAGAGCAAATAGTTAATATTCTGTTTAACCTACAGCAAAGTAAAAAAAAAAAAAAAAATAAAAATCCACATGCCAATGAGGATGCAGTCCATTTGCCCAAAAGTCTTCTATCCACATTCTTCTCATTCATTTTTAATGATCATTTTATGTTTTCACCTTATTTCTTCTTCCTGTATTATTATATACACAAGGGGGAAGAATGAACAAAGTTAAATTGTTTCTTGGGTTTTGCTGAGCTGCCTGGTGGGTAGATAAAAATAGCAAGTGCCAGTGGCAAAGTCTCCTGAAAAGTGCTAGCACATTGTGAAAGTGCTAACACATTGTGCTATTGAATCAGCACTGAGAAATCAGATTTTCCTCACTTTCTTTAAACTTAAGGTGACCTTTAGGAATGCATTTGCATCAATGTAGAGAACCTTCTTACTTTGTGTATGGAAGTCTAAGTCATCCTGAAAAGAGTTCAGCTGTGGGTCCTGGAAATCCCCTTCATTCTCTCCTAGGCTTGGTTGGACATTATTGATTCTGGTACCAGAATAAAGCAGCCCCAAACACACAGTGCTGACAGGTTTTGTCTTTGGGAAGATGTTATCATACAGTAATTTATAGCTCAGTACTGCAGAAAGTTTCTGTTTATTAAAGACTCCATTGTATCATTTCTGAAAACTATTTCTATAGAGTTGATAATCCCAGCTGTTTTCCTGAAATTCCACAGAGCCCCAGGTTATCTACAACACAAACACTGATACCATTTTTAAGCAGGGTTTAGGGCAGCAGAGCTGCCTTGGATGTGGCTGTGGTCTCACATATTGATTATGTAGAAACATTTTGCCTTATGGGGTCAAATTCTTAAATTCTTACTTGTGGATCAAATAAAGCGAGATTGAGAGCTGCTGTGCCACTTATTGATTTTGAAGTAAGCAAGAATTGCTCAGAACTTCTTACAGTCAGGCCTGAATTGATCAAAGTTCACATGGGTTGAAAGTTATGACTTGTTAAGTTACTTAAATTGTTTTAACCTTAAATTATTTTACACATAACCTTAATCCAAAGCTCAGTGAACTCAAAATATTATCTTAGACTTCTATAATTTGGACTGAAGGTTTATTTTAGTAGATTAGATGCAGAAAAGTCATGACCAGTACAATTGGACAAATACTTGGAAACTTGGTGCTAGAAGTCAGAGTATTGAGTCAAGCACAGTCTCAAATAATGAAATATTCACAGCAAGATAGAGGGGGCTCTAGGCAGGTAGTGCTTTTGAAAACAGTGAGGCTTAAGTAGCTGCTTAAATGTGGAATTTAAAGAAGTCAGAGACAAGCTGAAAAAGTGCGTTTTCTAAAGCATTGTAAGTGGCTTGTCTGTGATCTCTGCAGACCGAGGGCAGCAGGAATATGATTTTCAAAAGGCCAAAACAGGTTTTCAGCACAGCAGGGAATGGTTCAATCCCTGTTGTTACCCAAGGCCTCCACTGCAGTGTATATGTGCTTACAGTATACAGGAGGAAGCACAATAGCATCAAAGATTAGCATAGAAACAGCTACTCCGAGCTGGAATAAAATTTTCTCCAACTTTTATGAGACTCTTCACACAATATTCCATTACTCTGACTTTTTATTAGTATATTTTGGGTTAATACACAGAGCAAAACTGTTCCTGAAAATTCACTGTGAGAGCTGTGAATGCAACAGTTACTGATTTTATCTCAGTCTGATGTATTAGTTTAAATAACCAAATAATACTTTCAGAAGTTTAAAGCAGATGGCACCAACATTTCATCTAATCTGTGGCTATGAGCCACTGCATTTTTCATTCTTATTTAGAATGAAATAATACCATTCCTGACTTGTAAAAAATATTGATGTCAACAAATCATTATTCTTGTTTATCAAGGCATTCATTTTACACTGATCAGGCCTCTTGGTTGACCTTGATTATATTCTCTCCCCTTTTTTTTTTTTTTGTAGCTTAATTCTAACGTTAAAAAATTACTATAATGCAAATCTATTAGTAAGTATTTTTCAGTCTCTATCATTTATTCAGGAAATGGCAGAGATATTTAACAGGTACTTAGCATCTATCGTTGCAAAGTAAAAGGTTGATTATAAATAAGAGTGAAAAGGTTTATTGAAGACAGAGGAGGTGTGAATTTTCTGATGATCAGAGCAGTTGATGAATAATTCATTATCCCTCCCTTCTCCAGGAGCCACACTCCTGAGCAGTGGCCGCTGTAATTGTGGACACCGGGTGTCACATTATTGGGTTGTTAATGTGATTATTCAGTGTCACGCCACATTCTCTCCGGCAGCTCTCTGAATGGGGAGTTTGAAGTGTAGGAACGTGGTGCGGCACAACAGGGGCAGAGATCAACCCCCGGCACTCCAGGGGATCAGCTGCTCCAGAGTGTGTGCACAGGCTGTCCCTGCAACACAGCACAGCGCAAGGGTGGGATGGAGAGAGCTGTCCCCAACATCTCCACTGCACCCAGGAGCTTTGGCACATCCCTCATTAGAGGCACTGAGCCCTGAGCTCCAGGTGACGAAGCACTAGATCCAGACAATACCCTCTGGAGAGAGCCTGGAGGAGCAATGCAGAGCTGTGAGGTGCGAGTCTCAATAATTTCATGGGCCATTTTCTAATTAGCACATCCCTGAGAGGTTGACTTGCAGGGCTGGTGGGAAACCAGCCAAAGAATAATGGAGTCTGCAGCACCACAAGCGTTCCTTGCCTGACCCTACATGGATTTTATGCACCTGAAGAAGCGCAGCAGTGAAAGAAGGATCCCTCTGCCTGCTCCCCTGGGTTGATCTGCTCCAGACACAGCAGCTGAGTAGGTATAGTGAGCAAATAGATGCTGCTAAAGAAGAGGAATAAGACAAAACAAAGCCCTGGTTCATGATCTAGTAGGAAAGGCAGATGTGTTATTTGGCTGTGTTCTCTCACAATCAAAGCCAAGCCATCATCAATTAGCACAAACTTGGAATGGGTGACAGAATTCTGCAATGAGTACACACAGGTAAAACATAACTGAGGAGCTGGGTTTAGCTTATCCAAGTGTATATAATCAATAGGAATTGGAATGGCATTGCCACAGATGCACTTACCTCTAACCTAGCACAGGCATTCCAGTGACAGACCAGATATCAGGTGTAAATCCTAGAATCCATGGTAAGCTGCAGGTAGGAGTTTCACCCTCAATTCATATTTTAGTGGGTTTTTAAAAATTATTATTTCTTTTGAAAATTATTATTTCTTTTGAACACTAGAGAAATAACACACCTTATGTAGAAGTATTTCAGATTTGAGTAAGAAAATAAAGGCTTGGGAAATTGCAAAAGTTGTGAGAAAAGTTTATTCATGCTAAGTTTACTGTCATGGGGGAAAGGAGACTTTATTAAAGATTTAAATTTAATAAAGTAATAAGTCAAGGAAGAAATAAAAATTTTGATAAAGTTGATCCAAAAGAGCCTAACAATAAGAGGACTTAATCTGAAGGCTTAGAAAATCAGGAGTCAAATACAAACTCTGCAGAGCTGCTTCATGTAGCAAGTAATGAGCCTGCACCCCTGCGTAACAATGTGAGAGAATATAGTCAGTCGAGAAGCTGAAAGAATTAGATGAGATTCTTGACACCAGGGATTAAGGGTTGTGGCATAAAAATAAGGAAAGGATCTGAATCAGTGAATACATGTTTTATCTTGAGCTGATGACTTTCTGTTCCTAAGAATTTATTTGGGTTTTAGTACTCTCTGTCTTGGAGGCACAACACAGCTGTGGTTTGTGGCCAGGCTTAGCCTGCTGAGCCTTTTGCTGTCTGTCAGTCCGTTTCCCCGGTTGTCTGGGGCTGAGTTCACAATTCTGCATCTTGAGATTTCTTACTCTTTCAAAGCTACCATTCTGAGCTGTCTCTCAGCCTGAGCACGCTGGATGACATTTTCATTGCGTCCACATCCTGGAGGAGCGAGGCATCAGAGCTTCTTTTGCAAAGGAAGGTGCTGACAGCCAGAGATATCTACTTTCAATTTTTCCACACTGAAAATGGTTCTTGTGCTACACATTGATTCAGCAGCCCAGGTCCCACTAGCTGTCCATTTCCCTCCTTGCACTTTTCACTGCACTCTCTCTGTTTACCCTGGCAGGGCTCGAGTGCCTCTGTGGCAAGGCCGAGCTGGCGTCGTTTTCTCTGCGCGCACCTGGGAAAGTTTACAGAAAGTACTTGACCTTGAGATAGGAGCATGTAAAGGGAGTGGATGAACATGATTCACTTTGATTTAGATTACAGTGAAGATTTCAAAGCTTTCTGACCCTTTTGATTCCTTCTAGTGGCTCTCCCAGCTGGGAAATGCTGATCTGCAGGAGCCACCTGAGAGGTGCTGCTCCATCAAACCACCCTGCAGGTGTGGCAAAGCAGGGTTAGGGCAGCCTGAATCAGGCCCAGCTCTTCTGTGCTGGGTGAGATTAAATTATTAAATCTAATTAAAGCTACTCTTTCAATGGACATCCTTTCAGTGCATTTCTGCTGTCTGAGGGCATGGTGATGGATGAGAAGGTAAATTGGCTGATTTTACTGCCAGTCATTAACATTCCAGTGCTGGCTGCATCCCCACTGATCCTGCTCAGCAAACACCACTCTCCAGTGATGTCACTGCATATTTCTCTGCACAGTCAAGAGAGGTAAAGACTGTGATCATTGCAATTACTGCTCTGGTTAGCCCACTCTGCTACTTGAGGTAGTAAAATATAGATGCTTCTTTCACCTCGTGGCAAATCCTCATTGCCAGGCTGTCAGCAGCAAGGAAGCAATATTTATAGTTGTCTTTAGGGAGCTCTATCCCATCGTGCAGTTAATTATGATAAACTGTTTTATTTGTAAGAGCTTAAAACTGCTTTGTACCGAGGCAATGCATGGCTATAAAGGAGCTGCTTAATGAGGATGGTCAGACCAGCAAATGTCTCCTGTAATTTGACAGGAAAAACAGCAAGATGTGCCTGCCCTGGAAAATCAAGTTTTATCTGTAGCATGCTCTGATTATACAGTTGTGTAATGACAAGTGAAGATGAAGGCAGAATTTTCAGTGTACCTGCACAGGCTCAGGCTGTCTCAACACTGTAGGCAAAACTGGATTATGAGTCCCCAGAGGAGCCAGGGCCCCAGCATGAGTGTCCCATGGGAGAGTGGAACATGGGACAGGAGTGACAGGGACAGGGGAGCCCCATGGGAAGCTGCTTTGTTTGTTTGTATGGAAATGGAAAGATTTCTGGTGGACTGGTTGCCAGTACAGGTGGTTGCCCCACAGTCCATATGGACTATGCCCAAATCCATTTGGGATTGCCTGGCTTTGTGGGGCTCTAACAGGTAAAAAAAGGCAGCAGCATCCCAGGAATTTTGCTGCCTCCCAACATCCAGCTCTTGCCCTAAGCCTGGGGATGGCCCTGCAGCTGTGTTAGGCTGGGTTTGCATAGTCCAAGCTGAATTCCCATCTCCATTTCACAATGACAGATCCTCTGCCATTGCTCAGGCTCTGCACAAGCCCTGGGCTGGTGTAGAGCCCATGGGCCTTAACTGCAGGACCAGACATGAGCATGGACTCACAGCAGGATGATCCAGGTTTTAAGGACTGCAGCAGCACCCTCTGAAATCACTGTGAGACCTTGTGCTGATTTCAGCAGATCCCAAAGTGTTCTGAGATTTGAGACAAGCAAACAGCTGGATAACTTATTGGTGCTGTGATGGAGGGTCTAGCTGAGGAAGCTGCCTGGGGCCTTTCATTGGTGGAGATTCATTAGCAGAGATTCATTAGCATTTCTGCAATAATTGTTGAAAAGCCCCAGCACTGCCTCTGCTGGCCCACATCAGTGTCTTTCATCCTGACACTGCAGAAAGGAGGACTTGACAAGCCATCTAAATTAAGGCTGTGTGAGCAAAAATATTCTTTATCTTGGAGAAAGAAAGAAATTATATTAATATATAATGCCCTACATTTAACATTCCCTCAGTACCCTCCCACTTCTGAGTTTCTGCACTTGGAGATGTGATCATATATTAAACACTGTGAATTCAAGACCTTCTTCTTCCTGGCAGTTTGTCTAGAGCTATTCTATAGAATGTGTTCAGCTTTTATATTCAACTCAAAACTGAAATTTACTGGAGTGATATATTGGTTAGCATGTCTGGGAACATCTGACAGTATTGTACTTTTCCTCTTCTCTTTTGTGTTTCACACACCTGTCAGAGGAGCACGTGCATTTTCCATTGCAGTCAATAGAGAACTAATTAGAGGATAATTAGAGCAACTATTGCTTTTCATGCATAAAATCATGATGTCTCGACTGTGAGTCACAGGCTGTCTGTACTGGGAGATGTGCAGATAGGTTGGCCTGTGGTTACTGGTACTCTTCCTGAAGCTTTAATTAAAGCTTTTTGCTGGCTCAGGGTTTCAGAATTGGGGAAACAGAGTTGGGGGCAGAGGAAATTGTTTTTCCTGGTCAGCTGCTGCATCAGGACAGAGCCACAGACAAGGCTGGGGACTCAAGGAATTCAGCCTACAGCCCAATTTCCTGGCCCTTCATTACAGGCAACACAAAATTAAGGAAGTTTATAATGCTGCAAAAGAGCATTTTTTAAAATTCAAAAGTTTCATTTTCCAAATGTTGTTCATAATACTGATACAAATTGCTATGAATCCAAAAACATTTCTAAATAAATGGCTGAAGAGTTTGCTTTTAATGGAGAGGTGGATAGGCAATGAAAAGTTGGGGCTCTTTCCTAAAACTGTCAAAGTTTGTGAGTCTGTCTGTCTGAGCTAGATGGGATTTGAGGACATGTTACCCAGCTCTCTGTACAGGACAAAATCTTAAAAAATCCACAGCCAGAACACATTTAGAGGACATGTCTCTTCAGGTTACAGTGCCAGTCTGGCTCAGGATGCAGAGGCAGTGCAAACTCAGGTTAGATCAGTGTAGGACAATTTTTCACAAGGCAACCACTTGCAGGGCTGCAGTGATACAGAAAAAACCCACCATGCTGAGATAGTTCAATTAAAAATTGTCTTATATTTAGTGAAGAGGGGAAAAAAATATAAATCCAAGGCAAAAGAGGAAGAATAAAGAGAAATTAATTTTTTTTAGCTGCATGGTGCTTGAATGTGCTTTGAAGGGCTCTGTGTGCAGAGCAAGAAATTAATCTTACCTGGCAATGAATATTTACAGTATTGGGAATTCCGTGCAGGGCCCAGCTTTGGTTTCCTGTGGAGACTGGAGCATAGTTTGCTGTAACAAAATAAACAGTTAAGTTGTTCTGGAAAGATGTTTCCTTTCAGCTCCAGTAAGAATGGTATCAATGAGAGCTTGAAGGGGTAGTTTGGGATGAGTGGGAAAAGCCCCAGCTGAGCAGCTCAGCCCTGTGAACAGCCCGCAGGGCTTTGGGGTGAGCAGGTCTCAGTCCTTGCTCAGCAAAGATAGATGGAGAATTTACTTAACCAGCTGAATGTCTGGGGTTTAGTCACTTGGAATCACCCTTTCATGCAGAAAAGGTGATTTTTGAACACTTGGCTAACGGCACCTGGGGTAAAATCTCTGTTTGTTCAGTGCTCATTCCATGTTCAATATTAACCTTTGGAAAATGGGTTTAGATTTACAAAAGGGTAAAATATTTCCCTTTTATTAAGCAGTGTGCTAATGCATTTTTGCAGCAGATGTATGCAGGACTAAAACTTAGCAGATGAGTTTTTTGAGCAAAAATTAATATGCACTGAATTGTAAGAAATAACACTTTAGTACTTGATTAAGGAGCTGAGCAAATTATATGCCTTAACCAAACATGTTTTTAATGCCTTAAAAACATAGGCATTTCTCTCTTTTTATATATCCCTTGATCTGGGGACAATGAAAATGCACTTATGAATCTGCCTTTTAAATTAAAACACAAATTAAATGCACCCATTAATTGCCAATGTGAAGCTGTTACCTTGTAAAAGGATTATTTGTCATTCCCATGTCTTCTTTCTGGGGATGGTTAAATAACCTGGTATCATTTCTATGAGTTGGATTTTATTATAGCTGGTTTATGGTTGCTTGCACACAACCTGACGTGCACAGGGAAATGACAGGAAAGGGAAAAGCTAGAAATATTTTAAATTTTGTTACTTATCACTAAATGGTACCACTTTTTTCAAATGAAAAATTATTTCCTCTGCTCTTTACCTTCAAAATACCCTCTCACACCAAATATGTGTTTCCTAATTACAAGCAGAATCAGTTTATTTGTCCATTAACTACTCTGAATCAGCATGTTGGACCTCTCCACTGGAAAAGAAAATTTCTGTTTCTGAACATTTCAAAATGTTTCTCTTTGAAGCTATGAGATGCCTCTGTAAGGATTTAATTTTTTCCAAGATTTATTTCCTGCATTATCAGGAATGCAATTGCACTTTCATGATAGTATGTAGATCATTAGAGGTACCTATATGAGATAATTACAAGATCATTTAATTAACATTATTATCATATAACCACAATTAAGAGTAATGATTTTAATACACAACATTTTCATCTGGAAGTTTCCAATCCATGAGATTATGGGCATGAGCAGCTCTGCAAATATCTTGCTAAAACATAAGATTTCCTGTTTAACTGTATTTCTATTTTACATGGTTATCAGATCCTGTCTTGACCAGAACACTTACCACTTTCTGGTAAATCTGGTTCTTTGTGTATTTTAGGATTTTTGCTGATATCCTGTATATGAACAGTTGTGCAGGTCATGGAATCTTTAGATTCTTTTTATGAGTTACTGAAAATTCTATTATGGCCCCACAAACCAATGTAGGATATGCTTCCCCCTCAACTTGCCACGATGAGCAAGTGGAATTTACAAAAATTAGCATTATTGCAATCCTTTCAGGCTACAGAGAATAAGAAATGGTGCAAAGAGCTCAGCTGGCTGCATCATTTGGGATTCTCAGTCTCCTGATTTTGATTCATTTTCTTATATTTGTTGAAGATGCTTTTAAAGCAGCAGGAGTTCCAGCCTGCTCAGCTTCCACAGGGGCAGGAGCTGGAGCAAAGGGCACGGCTTTGGAGATGTCTGTGGGGCTGAAGCCTCCTCTGGAAATCCCTAATTCCCTTTGCTCTTAGCAGCACAGAGATCCAGGTGGAGGTTGTGATATTGGAATGCAGTTCTTTTTCTTTCCATCTTCTGCCAGAGGATGGATCACGTGGTGGGAACCTCTGTAAAAGAGAAGGAAGGAAGGAATTAGTGATAGAATAATGCAGTCACCTGCAAAGTGTGTGAGTTTGTCTCAGAACTTGTTCTCTTCCAGCTTTTTGTGTCTCATCTGTCAGAGTCTTCTGAAAGGAGAGTTCAGGAGTTTAAATGCTCAGAAACTGAAGCTGGCAGAGGCCAAAGTTAAATCCTCCCACGCCCAGTGCACGCTTGGTGCTGCAGTGCAGGACATGACTGATTGACCCAGTCACAGCCATCAGTGGCTGCAGCCTGAGTGCCAGTGAAAGCCCATCCTGGAACTGCAGTGCTCTAACTGCATACAAGAACAGGAAATTGGTTTGACAAACTAAATGCACCTGGGCTGAAGTCCTGAGCCAGGCTGCCACCGCAGAGCTGGGAACTGGGAGCATTCTCTGCTTTACAGAATTAGAAGCTATAGATGGAAATAGTCACCTTTATGAATAAGTGTGTTTTCCTTGGAAACATTTGTTTATCTACATGTGAAATCTATGTGCAGCCAAGGCATTTTTATATATGCATACTTCCTTCTTCTCACCATGGAAAGAGCCTCCCTTTTCTTTAAATTCGTCTTCACATCTTTCTCTGTTAAAATAATGCATCAAAATTCATGTTCAGTTTAATTCTAGAACTGTTTGTTCAGACTGAATGTGTGTATCTGTGTATGTATAAACATATCAATATACATAAAATTCAGTTTTAAACATTAGGAGAATAAACACAAAATTGGACCACACATTAATCTATTTTTTTTGTATGCAGTGACTATTTCCACCTTCATAATCCTCAGTGTAAAGTGTAAATAACAGTTTTTCTATCTGTTGTAGCAACCCATAAGCACAAAAGGACCCAGAAAGTAATAACAAAGATAAATAACTTTGCAATAAAATTTCAGCTCCAGTAATTTCCCATTTATATTTTCTCAGTGAATCATGTAGTCCCAAGCAATGCACTTTTTTACGTCTGGGCTGCATCATACAAAGTTATTTTATATCTAGTACTTCCCAGTGTGTCCAAAATATAACCTCACATGCACAATGCATGACAGAGTGGTCGATGAATTATACAGAGCCTTCAAATAACATCACTGGGAATGTGATTTCATAGGTTTTCTAAGGCAATCAATCTTACCATATTATGAGGAATGAATTGTCAGTCAGGGTTTTTTTTTATTCTACCAGGAATGCTTCAGAAGCTGTTACTTCATGCTCCTTATTGTTGAAGGCTGCCTGCTGAAGATGTTTTTCCTGTGTGAAATTATCAATGTGTTCTGTGTGTCTTAAAAGTTAGATCTCAGCTAGCACAGCATTTTGCCAGAGTGCATTATCTGAGGCTGTAAGAAATGTTATCCAGTGAAAGGAAGTGGAAACTTCAGGGAGGAGGAAGTGGGACTGGTAGGAGCAACAAAAGAATAGCTTTTGTGCATGAAGAGCTTGTCTTTGTCTTATCTAAGTGTAAGCTCCCTCTTCTTCCCTCCGTCTCACACGTACTCCCACACACTTATCTCAAATCTGATTTGCCATGACAGCTTCACCGTGTCTCCTGAGAGCAAACAGATGAACTTCCTTCTTCTTTCCAAGAGAGTGACTGGGATGTTTCTCCATATCTTTTTTTAAAAACAGCTGCAGCAAAGAGAAAACCCACCCTGGCAGAGGAGACGGGATTTAGTCTTAGCTGGGTTTTTCTCTGGTGTTGTTGCATGGTGTCCAAGTAATCTGAGTAAGTGGTGTGAGGTACCTGTGGATTCCTGGCAGCCAGGAAGCCTTTTGCGGTGACAAGAGCCTCATTTTCCTTCCCAGAAGCTTTCTGTAGGTGTTTTGAGCTGTTAGGGCTGGTTCTCTCCACTGAGTCCCTTCGGACAGGCAGCTGAGCAGATGGCTCCATGCTCTCCCTCATTAATGTCAGCTCAGATCCCAAACGTGGCACCAAACTCAGCAAGACAAACATGCCAGTCTTCAAAATGGGCATTGATCATCTGAGCCACTTCTCATTCTCTGAGAGTTTTTCACCTGGAAGGACACGAGGGCTTTACTGCCCCCTGCAAACCTGACAGGCTCACAGGGAGATGGGAGCGCTCGCTCACCACCGGCTGATTTCAAAACAAGTGACAGAGATGAACCAGCTGTTCTCTCCCTCATGCCATCCCCTGGAAACTGATCTTCCAATCCTCTTTTAGATTCTTGTTATTCTTTTAGATTCTTGCTCCAATCTTCTTTTAGATTCTTTCCCTGAATTTAAAACTGATTCGTTTAAAGGGGTGAGGGGGAGGAGAGAGAGAAAAAAAAAAAAGAGATTGCACAAACAGTCAGAAAACTAATAAGAATCTTTTCCCAGTGGGGTAAACATAATCTTTAACTGGCTACAGCAAGCTTACAGATTACTGAGACAGAAGAATCCTGAGTGTGAAATTCTGCTGAGTATTTACCTAGATGCTGTCATCTTCCTCTCTCTCTAGAGGCAAATGCAAAGGTGTCACAGATTTTAAATATTCCATTAATTACTGCACACTGCCTCCCTTGCACACAGTCAGTGAATTCCATACATTGCTTTCAGCGTAAGGGATATAGAGAAATTGTGCCAATGTTTTTCAGTTTGCAACTTACTGTCACTCCTGGAATCAGCTTGTGACAGCAGATGTTAATTCTCTGCTCACTAGAAGCCTCAGCACTGGTAAGCAGCAAAGTTAGCAAGAACAGCTGTCATAGTTCAGTGCAATCTTAACATTTTGAGACTTTTATATTTCTGCTCCACTGTACAGGGGGAAATTTAACCTTGGAAATGGAAAACCTGTTGCATCAGCACCAGAGAAACAAAGATATGTTAATAGTGGTGGATGTGTGGTATGCATGTGGAATCCAACAAACAAGAATGAATTAAAAAAAAGGAAAAAGCCACTCACAAATTTAATTTGTTAAATAAAAAACAGGGAATGCTTCAGATCAGCTTATTACTGTAGTATTTTTATGTAACACCTTTCAGAAATACTATCCCAGCTGCTTTTTATTCTACTTTAAAGACTTCACTCTCACCTGCTTCCCAATGTTTGTCTCACTGTTCAATCACCATGTATCTCCTATTTCCTGCCAGGAGAATGAGCCTTTCCACATGAGGGCTTTGCTTTCAGCTTGCATCTTCTTTGTTGTCACTTCCCCAGACTGGAATTACCCCAGTGGTTTCAGTCCTTGCACCATGGAAGCTGCTTCACTGCACTGCCTGCTGCTGACAATATCACATGGAATTTGAGATAGGTTTGGAATTTTCCCACCCTCCAAAATCTGATGTGTTTCACACTATTGGGCCACAGCCACAAATCTGTCCAGAGCTGCAGTTCATAAATGAATTCTGTTGTCCCCACTCGCCACAGGTTGGTTCAGTTGCAGGAGGGCTCTGCTAAGTTCAGAGCAGATTCTCTCCTGAGAAAAATCAACCAGAATCTCCAGCCCTGAAGTGTCCTCAGGCCACCCAGCAGTGAGTCCAAACCAGCACCTGCTCCTTAAGGCAGCTTTGTCTGTGTGTGATGGGCAGGATCCTAAATTCAGACTAAATCCAGTCCAAAAGAAAGCCCCAAATTACATAAAATTTCAACAAATCAACCTAGATACTGCTGCCTTCATTCTGCTGATCATTTCCTTTTGCAGCAGTTTTTTGTTGTTCAGACCTTTGGAAGCAAATAACCCTTGGTGGTGGTGGAGGGGAGGGGATGAGGAATTGCTGCAGGAAATTTGGATAAGCAGCCTGGTCTGCAGAGCCTGGCAGCTGAAAAAATGTCCCCCCCTCTGAAAGCTCAGGGGATCCCCCTGACTCCCAGGCAGCAAAAGGGAGGCAGGGGAGTTTTCTCCTGTACAGCTGAGATGCAAATGTTCTTCTCTGCAGTGCCTTTTGACATATATGTTGTCATATAAAAAGCTATGTAATGGTATAAAATTGGACTGTATTTTTTCTTTCATCCTACATTTCCTTTAATCTGATTTATGCAGTTTACTGGCAAGTGTGCATTTTCTCTGGAAAAATGGCACACAGTAGCTCAGCAGGTTTATGTTCAAGACTCCTTGTTAAATAGCCAATATTTGTGAGTGATGTTCTGCCCCTGAAATAATGTTATTTTCTAACACTTGAGAACAGTACATTTTGCCTTTAGAGTGCACTGTGTGCAAGAGACTTCTGTTTGTGAAGTAAAGCAAAAAAAGACCAGATTATTGTGTGTAGAATTAATTTCAGGGGCTGGAAATTGGGACCTCTATTTTCCAAAAAAAGCAGAAATAGTTGTTCATTTCCTGCAGTTACACTATACACACAAATAACCAGGAAAACACACTGTCTGTCATTTGAATTATTTTTCTGCCTCCTCTTGTTAAATAATCTTGCAGATGTGCGTACATTGAATTAATACCTGACTGCTAGAACACAATGAGGAAATATTTAGTGTGTGATCCAGTTAGAATTACATATACTGGAAGCTTTTAATCTTGTGCTATCAATTTATTGTAGACTGTATTTTTAAATGCTTAATCTTCTGTGAGGATACATATAA
Organism: Molothrus aeneus; assembly: GCF_037042795.1. NCBI lineage: Eukaryota > Metazoa > Chordata > Aves > Passeriformes > Icteridae > Molothrus > Molothrus aeneus. Next base: position 11,498,027 of record NC_089662.1, read on the forward strand.
TTCCAGGCTTTTTAAAGAGTGGTTCTGATTTTTTAATTTTCTTGATCTTTCTTCAAACATTTTGTATTGATCTAACATATATTTATGTTAGATCAATATTTAAATATTTAAATAATTTGCAGTAATCATAGGAATAAATGCACAGTCATGATGTAAGAATAGTTGCATTAAACATCCAGTATATTCCAGCAGCCTGACTATTTCATACTCTTATTATTGGAATCATATTTCCTTCATAGAAATGACCATTTGTAACATTTTTTTTAATATATTTTAAGAAACTTTAATATGCACTGGTTTTCTTAAAGCATAAAATACCTTTAAAAATTACTAATTTGAATATCTGATATGGGAATGAGTCCAATCCAAATAATTTAAATTCACTTATTAGAGTAAATATTTAAATTTTCTTTAGGGGAAAAGGGAGAAAAGACAATTGTACACATACAATTAATTTTACATATGACAGTGGTTAATCTTTCCAAAAGAGAGACTATCCAGGAATCAGAGATCATCTAGCACTTCAATAAATATTTTTAAATTTCCATTTCCGGGAAGCGATTACAAATAAAACACCAGAAATCATCTTTGCACAATGAAGTGGGAAGTTGTATCTCCAAAACTGTGTCCAAGATACACAAATTTAGACCTGGAATTCTCAGACTTGCTCTCACACCTCAGTGTTATTGGGATTCTCTGCTCACCCTGTGTGACCAGTTTGGAATATTCTGAGTTCTGGGGGGTGTTCTGAAACAGCTGTGCCCAAGCCACCCAAATTTTCCACAAAAATCAGTCTTTCATTCCTTGCAGCCGTGAAAGAGCCCAGCTCACTGAGGCAGCTGCCACTCCATCAGCTGCAGTCCCTTTGGCTGGAGCTGTTTGCCTGTCAGATTTATTTGTGGCGCTATCTCAGGGCAGACGCCTCGTACAACTGCAGTTCCTTACAGGGACCTTGCAGGAGAGGATGATGAATCTCCATTCCTGTGGATCCAGCTGCTGGGGATTTGCTCAGCACGAGGGACAAAGCAGTTCCTCATGGCAACACCTTTTAAGAGCACAACTTGTGTGGGTTTTTTTCACTGGAGGATTTGGGGGGTTTGTATTTGTCTGTTTGTGTTGTGGTTTCTGATAATAAAGTTAGGGAATCCTGAACTTGTTTCCCGTTAGATTGGAATTATTTCTAGATTCTAAACAAAATTTAAAGTTAGGGAATCCTGAACTTGTTTCCCATTAGATTGGAATTATTTCTAGATTTCCATCAAAATTCATTACCTGAGATTTCATGTGCTAAGACTGATAAAAATGTCAATTTCAGCAAAGCATATGTACCACTGGATTTTTAAAGTGATGAGCACTACTGAAAATCTGGGGCAAAGTATTTCCTACTGAAACACTTGCAGACTGCATTGGAAAAAGCCCATTTTTAAACTATTTCCACTGCAACATCCAGCATTCACCTTAGATAATCAAGAATACTTTATACACCTTTGTCCACGTGGAAAAATTTATCTTTATCACCATTTTTTAGACAAGAAGATATTGGAGTACAAGTACATTGGATTTTTATTCCCATTCTACAGTTACTTACCTCAATTTCAGAAATTCCAGGCTTTGCCTTTCCCTGAGAGCTGGGCATGGCTGCAGGGCCTCTGTGTCTCTGGAATATTTGTCTGCCCACTGTTGAGATTACTGAACAAATTCATGTCACTCGTGTCCCCTGGATTCCTCACTCCAAAATGGGAACTGTGGAGTGTAGGATTTGTCAATTCTGTGCAAAGCCTTTCTGTCTCACAGTTCTCCAAATTAACTCAAGCACCAGGAGCCTGGTACTTGATGGAGGCTTTGATAAGACAAATTACCCTGCTCCTGACACCATCTGGCTGAACTGCACTGCTTTTGTAGCTACACCATAATATTCTGCAGGGCAGAGGTTTGTTCTCAATCCTAATAAAACCAGGTGAGGCTTCGTGGGATCTTGCACAAGATGGTGGTTTTGCCAGCACAAAGCATGTTATAACAACCCTTCATTAGCTCAGCAATGAATCCATTTCAGCTCCAACACCCAGCACCTGTCCTGACCTCTGCCCCCACTCCAGGCTGCTGGCACTGAGTGGCACAAGCAGTGCCCAGATCTCCAGGGGTCACTCAGTCCTGACAAGTGCTGCCCAGCCAATTTATCAACACTTCTTTGCCTGATTATGACAATGCAGACACTTTTGTCCTTTTTTTTTTATCCCCTAACAAAAACCACCTTAACCTGAGTCCTGAATACAAAAAGTGCTGAAAATGTTTCACCTCCATTACATGCAATACCCTCTAAATAATAGTCCCTAGACAGACACTTGTAATGTGATTTTAACTCTGCCCAGCAATTTTACTGACAGGTATGGAGCAAGAAGGAAACCAGACCAGTTAAAACTATTTCTAAGTATAAGAAGAGTGGGAAATAGATAAGGCATATTATAATGTTTCCTGCCCTACAAGGAGTGCCAATACAGATCATTAACATGAACTGGCAGGACCTTTGCATTGTTTTGTATACAATTTAATTTTTTTTCCTGGATGCAAATGAGGCAAGGAGACACTGGGTCTCCTATTATGGCATCATTACTGGATTTTCACCAATTCTGAACCCAGCTTGAAAACATCCCCTGTTATTTTTTGGGTTTGCAGTACTCCTAATCAAACCAACCCTAGTATCCTCTGTGGATTTTATATGGACTGTGGTAAACTCCATGGAAACCACATGGACAGCACCTGAAGTCCTGGGGCTAACAATTAATAACTTGTGCTACCAAACTCGAATAGTTTACCCTGTGTCCAAAGCAGGGATTTACCTCAGGGGGTCTCAGAGAACTATTTCCCAACATTTTACATCCCAGGTTACCCTGGGACAGCTCTAGTTTTACCACTTTCAAGAAGCTCCTCAAAATTGAGAGGAGAGAAAAAATTACATAGTAGTCACTATAGTATCACTATAGTCCATTAGATTTCACTCTAACTTCATTCTTTTTTAAGACAGTTAAAAATTTTGTTCTTCCAGCAGCAGCATATGGGTGGTATAAAAAAAAAAAATGCAGTTTGGGCACTTGAGTGAATTGCTGAAGTGCCCAGAGGTATGTGCATCCAATGTTGAGAACCCAGGAGCAATTCTGACCTTTCTGCCTGGAATTGGGTTTTTCTTCAGTAATGGATTTTCCCCCTACTGTTCTCCTTGGCTTTTTATGATAGAGGGAATTCTTTGGCCACACTGGCAAACATTAGTTGCTATAGAAATGTGTAACTGTTTACAGGTGCAATATTGAATTGTGCTCCCTTCCTGGGACTAACAAGTGACTTGTGTGTATTTGTTATGGCCAAAACAGCCTTCAGCAGTGAGGGGAGCAGGGGCACAAGGGTTAGAGGGGCAGAATGCCTGGAAGCCATTCACCTCCTTTGCCTCTAAAGAGGATGTCTGCCAGCTGCAGTCTGACACAATTCATTATGAAACCTTGGCTGGAAGCTCTGCTAAAATGAGAGCATTGCACCCATTGATCTGCAGGTACGAAGGGAAGAGCACAAACCTTTCTAATATAGATGTTATTGCTGTGGTCCCTGCTTCACCCTCAAGGAGAGAGGGAAGGTTCTGCATTTCCTGGCACATGGAATTGCTGCTCCTTCAGATGTGCTCCTCCATGTACTCCTGACAGGACACACTGCTCAGGCAGATCTTGTGAATGCAATATTCCACATTTTGTTATAATGGTACTCACAACACATTCAAAAACATGCTAGAGTTATGCTTTAAGGCTCAATAATGTTTCAGGGGTTCTCATTTGGTACCAAATGCAGCATAAAGGGCACAGAAGGATCACCTGTTACTTCTGTCTGCCAGAAAACACAGATTGTTTTCCCACACCTGCCCACTTCATGATGCTTTTCAGCTTTAATGACAGAAGCTCACTCTCAAATAAAAAATTACTTTTTTATACACTCATTCTTCTAAGTTCTTAAAAAACCATTGTTAACTGGCAAAGCCATCACTTTTACAACACTCTATTTAATGTCTTAGGTATATGTTAAAATTATCCAAACCAATCAGGTATAATTCTAGCGTAGCAATTTTATAAACAAATTTTTAATAACTTTAATTTTATAAAACTTTGAATTAATCTTTTTATTCCATGGGAGCTCCTTCTTTAAAATAGTATGAAATGAGGATCTGGTCCTGCAGAGCACTTAATCAGGTATTTAATTTTTGTACACTGAGTTGTAACAAAGAGCTGCTCTCAGTCTGCAAATGCCCCATTAAATCATATTTAGGATAAAAGTAAGAATATATGAGCAGGAACAAGTGTGTCCTCCAAGGATTTCAATACTCTAAGAGATTTATGTGCTTGACTTGGCTGTACAAGGTCACCTCATCACTGAATTCCATTTTAAATTTAGGCCTCCAATGGTACCTTTATTTAAAGGTGTTGCCATAGCTGTACCTGTTCAGGCAGCTTGGCTGAGGTGAGGCAGCTGTGCTGATCAATTCCTGCCCACAATTCATCTTTTCTTCTTGGCAAACAAACTCAGCTTTATCAAGGTAACTTCCTGACAAGGGACAAGGTCAGGTACTGCCTCCTCAACAAGCAGACAAAGGCAACATTTCCCATTTCTGCTCTGTTTGTTTGCTGTGCCACTTTTACTCCTACAAGCCACGAGGCACAGGGCTGGGTTTGAGCCTTCCTCTTTCTGAGGAAGCAGTTTGGGTTTGGGACTTTCCTCACCATTTTATTACCCAGCTCTGGGACTTTCTCTTGCCTTAGTCAGCAAAGAGCCCCTGAAGGAGATCTGGGGATGAGCAGGGCACTGCCTGGGAATGCCTTGGTCCCACCTCACTCAGAGCAAGAACTTTGCTCTGTAACCACCTGAGGAGATGCCTCCTTCCCAAAGGAGAGTTCCCACTTTGGGGCAGCTCTCAGAACAAGAACCCACTCTGCTGAATTTGGGATTTAGGGGTTTTAAGAGCTGAAGTTCTAAGTTTTATTTCTGCATTGCTTTCCATCTTCTTCTGTCAGGCACTAAATGACACCACCAAGGTGGGAAGCTTCAGCTCCTGGTGCTCCTGGGTGTCTCATCCTTGGTATGCTCAGTTGGTATTGCTCCCAGAATGTAACACTTACATGTCCACTCCCACACATGCACAAAAATAAAATGGAATGTCTAAAGCAGTAGAACAAACGTAACTGGAGTCCTGGTATTTAAATTCATCTTTCTAAGTTTTTCTTCCATATAAAAATTAAGATAGTTATTTGAAGAAATTGAGTTTTCAAAGAGCAAAGTGCCATAGTTTGTTATGCAGACAAATAGAATCTTCTTCTTTTATCTTGGTTTAGGCAGACCAACAGAGTTATCTGAGTTTGACAGGGAAAGAAGGTGAGAGGATTTTGATCTTTGGGAGCAAGTTAACATTAAAAATGCTGTAAGATGACAGCTGATGCATAGACTGATTTCCTTTTTCCCCAGTTAGGAGCTTTCCACTGCCAATGCCCCAGTAATGACAGAAATGCAACAGTGCCATCTCTAGGATAGACTCACTCCCCTTCCTTGTGGGATCTGTCCAGGAACAGGTGAGGAAGATCATTCCTTCCTTGGCTCGGGGGCTGAAGTTACTCCTTGCAGCTTTGCAGACAGTGTGCCCAATGAAATCCTGGAATTCCTCTTTCACTCCCTACTCTTATCCACATCCCAAACAATATGTATTCCTTACTGTGCCTCATCTTGTTGTTTTTATTTCCATAAAGGTCATGAGAGAAAGATTAATGAAAGCAATGTTGTCTCAGAGACCCTACAGAGAGGGTATAGAGTGGAGGGAGAATCAAAGGGTGAGACCAAAGAACTATTTCAAAGCTTCTTTTCAGCTGCAAAACATCTTAAGAAACAATGAACTGTAAATGTTGTATGAGACATCTTCTGTAGTCTTAACATATATAAAAAGTGCTTCTGGATCACTCCCATTTTCCTTTCAAATCATGCCAAAACAACATTTGCTGCTTCTGCTCTTTACAGAAAACTCTGTTAATATGTTTGAGAAGTAATTTTTGTTCTAATTGAATATGTTTGTTATATAATACTTGGAAACTTTGAGGGCCAAAAGCCTTCATATTTGAAAGCAAATACTACCATAGTGTATCTGCCTTCATTTTTCTGGTTTTAAAAGGAAAAGATCTCAGTCATTTCAGTTCATCAGTCCATTAGAATCATTCCCCAATTAAACAAGGACTGTGTAATATTCTTATAGCTTTTCCATGGAAATAAGAAGAGAAGGAATTGTTTATACTTCACCTAAATTTTTCCTGTCCTTTTCCTTGAAAAAACTACAGCATATTCATTTTATCTTCAGAAATTTCTATTTCTCCTCCCTCCTTTTATCAACATTCTCTTCAATGAAAAGGTTTTTTGTTTTCTGCCATCAATTGAGCCAAAGACTACTTCAATCTTCATTTACTCTTTCATACTGAGCCTTGGGGTCACACTCCCTTTTTTTTTCCCCTTTCTTTTTTTCCCCATACAACCCAAAGAGAATACATTTTGGTCCTTGTCAGTACCAATGCCAAGTTTTTGTATCAGAGAGCTGAATCCCCTTATTAACTCATCTCTTGTTTAAAACCACCATAAATGAAAGAAAAGGCAGGAAAAGTGCAGTCTTTAATCTTGGATCTTCTGCCTGATCTTAAGGAGGTAGGGAAAGATAATTCAGTATTATTTTGCTGTAGGGAGTTCTGGTTTCTGGTATGGTGAATTACAACCACAGCTCTGTGTGAGAGTTGAACTACCCAGAAAAATCCAGTCTTGTGCCTTCAGCCAGACCTTGACACAGGTCCAGGAGTTTATTGTGGATATGGAGCGCGTGGAGGAGTTCAGGCATTAGAAAAGGACCATGCTGATTTCCTCTGCCTGAAGGATTACATCAATATCTCCTGCCAGTAACAGATTAAAGTGTTGGGAATGCAGATGTGCCATGATGAGCTCAATAAAACAAAATTATTCTATGCTGCATTAACGTATTAGAATCACTCCTAACCACCATTTTACTGTTTCTCAGGCTATGTGCTGACAAGACTTGTCCACAAAATGGATGAGTTAACTGTCCTCCTAATTGTTTTATTTCTGAGCTGGAGTTCCTTCCAGACTTCACCCCTCTTCCATGGCTCTGCTTACAGCCCCGTGCTGACCGATGTGTGTCTCTGGCAGCCTCGTGGTTGATCTCTGTCTGTTATCTCATATCCTCCCAAGCTGACAGTTCTGCTTCTACTGTGACACACTGTCCATTTATTTAAAGTGTTTCTGCACAACATCTGTCCCCATTTTTTCCTTCATCTTTTACTCCAAACCAAGTGCTCGTTTGTCACTCGCTTACGTGCCGTGTTTTCATATGCATCACAATGATTAGTGGGGCATGCAGAGGCAGGAGCAGTCAAGTTGTACCTGCAGGAAACATTTGTCCATGTCATTGATGGCAAAATGCTGTTTGGACAGCTCTTCAAATATATTTGTGCTTAATTGCCTTGAGAATTTCTACTTCTGCTGTCAGCTGGCACCGGAGGAGCTGCTCAGGGTGGTGATGCTGGGAGTGCAGTGGGGAACTGATGGAATGAGGGGTCCTGTGCTGAGGGGTTCAGGTGTGACTCTGCACACCCCTGGAGCCCCACTGAGCCCCAGCTCTGCCCTCGTGGGCTCTGTGTGACACCCCAGCAGAATGAGCTCCCTGTCTTTCCTGGGGCACAGGTTTTACAAGGATTTGGGGCACAGGACGGGGTGGGTCCTTCCTGGCACTGTTGCGATGACTGGCGAAATGAACAATGATTTTTAAATGCTTTGGTCATCCACCTCATCTGGAACCTGAGGAAAGGCAGTCAGTGACTGTGACATATTTGTATAGCATCTGTGGGATGATCCTTTTAAAATCTGTATTTTCATTATCTGCCTCCTCTCCAGGGCTTCCAGGTACTGGTTTGAAGGACAGTGTACTAATTTAAGCGCCTAAATAGTGTCATGGGACAGTTAATTAAAAATTAGCTATAAATGTTAAGTAGAACACAGAGGAAACTTAGTGAGCTGTGTTCCAATCTCTTTGTGGCACCTGTGTGATATTTACAGTATTGTATTTGCCAATCTATGTAGTGCTTATCACCCTGCTGTGTCCACTCAGTCTCCTACACAGGAATTTATGGGGTTTTTAGTGTATAAAATATTTCTTCGATATCAGGATGTTCTGCTGACATAATGCTGATACTTTCAGATGAAATACTCATATTTTGTTAGCAATTTGAAAGTATAAAAGAAATACATCTAAAGCATTGCAAATAAAGCTATACCAGTGCATTCTGCTGACATAGATGAATGCAAAACTCAATTTCTTACTTCTTGTCTTGCATGCAGCACATCCTACATTGAATTCCACTATAATATTTCATGTTGTCAAGTTCTTCTAAGGTCTTGCAGGCCCTTCAAAAAGGAGAGGTAAACATTCTGTACTTGCATTTATATTTTACATGTAGAATATGCCTTGAAAACTTCTACACTTTAATTTTACAATTTCAATACACGGAAGAGACGTCACCCATGAAGGGAATTACGTGTCTTTCAAAAGTGTGAAGGACCCATAACTCAAAAGACCCTCAGGTATAAATGAATTATGAAGGACTTTCTCATGAGTGAAAGAAATGTAATCACTCTTCAGGGATGAGATATTTTATTAACTCCACACATATCCATTTTAGTCTCTTTAAAAAACATCAAAAATCATATCTATTTAAATCCCAATGTGTGTCCTAAGGGGAAAAGGTGAAAAAATATGTTAGAGTCATGAAAATATCTCTTGGTCCCTTTATTTAATTTTCAGTTTCCTGAACACCATGATGGAAAGAGTGGATTAACTGTGCCTCTCTACTGAACTGTTAAAAGCCTGGGATGGGCCACTGAGTGACACAGAAAAGAGGAGCTGTGTTTTAAAAATAGTTCTCTGTACCTTGTACCAGTCATGAAAATGTGAGGGAGGTACTGGACTACTTTCTGAGATGGATTAGAAATCAGCTATTAGCTGGTCTAGATAAATTTAGGAGCACTGATAAATTTACAATTGATTTGGTTTTATCTTGGCTTGATTGTAATTTTGTTTGTTACAATAATAAGGGGGCATTCAGCTGTCTGCAGACCCAGAAAGACCCCTGACCTTACTGCACTGAAGAGTTTAAAGGATGATTTTAAATGTCATTCTACAGACAGGGAATGTAAAGAACATTTGATTGATGGGTGGTGTATTGGTGTCAGAGTCAGAAATAGATCTCAGGTCTCATGTATCTTCATCCAGGACCTGACCCACCAGGCTACACTTTTAGACCTTAAGACTGAACTTGATCCTTGCAGATATTAGGAATTTTACATAATGTAGAACATGTTCCAGCTTTGACATTAGTAGAAGTTGCCTTTCCTCAGTAGTGGTTGGTACTAATCTTTGATTGAAAAAAAAAACCCAGGGAAACAAAAGTTTAAAATAATTGAATGTGCAAAGAAGTGACTTATGAAGGCCATGAGTTTCATAATCAGAGTCTCAGGAAAGATCTCAAGATCTTAAGGAATTCTGCTGTTGCACAGTACATCATAAATGCCAAGGTGTTCTGCAGTTTGGGGAATCAGGCCCTTAAATGTGCATCCACAAGCTGGGACTATTTTACCGGCATTAAACAATTTAACCTGCACTGTGAGGTGACATCTCCTTCAGGACTGTTACCAACCCTGTGGAAAAAAATTCATCCCATTCTGTTTTATCCAGCACTTTGTACATCAGCACAGAATAACACAGAGGAGTGTAAACCTCCCAGGCACCTGATCTACAGCTGATTTGCAGTAAAAACAAAAACACAGCAGAGCAATGAAATCTCTGTCAGCTTTCAAAGCACCCACCCCTGGTCACAGCCAGCGCCCACACTGGGCAGTGCCCCCACTGTTCTGTGCTGTTCTCAGCTATTATCCCTGTTCCTCCTGCCTGGCAGCCAACTGGTGCTGGATGATGGGCCACAGAATTCCCAGAAAAGGCATTGAGCATCTCTAAATCATCTCTTTATTCTCAGTCTGGCCATGGCTGTGTAGCAGACATGATTTACGACATTTTACACAATCTGCGCGGATTAGGAAGAGGAATCTTCATAATTATATAGGCTTGCTGTTATTTAAATATTTACCAACATTAAACACCAAAGGGGCTGTGCAAATGATCCAGGGGATTCATATTGTTCTAAGCTAATATCTGCTGTACAATATTATGCAAATTGTGTAAACTTTATTCAGTTGCCTCTGCTCTGAGCAGTGTATCCCAAGGCAGCTATTCACTAACTTGAAACAGATAAAGTTTTAATAATAAATAGTGATGATGAATAAGTTAGAAAGTTTGTGCAATGCTAATGTAGTTGTTGGCCCCAGGGTAGTTTATTAGATAAACAAGTAACATTTTATAAGTTGCCTGCACATAAGTGGCTTTTGTTTTCCAGGAAATGTTTGTATGATAAATTATTTCGAAACAGGAGGTGTTAACGAACAAATTGTATTCACTTTCAATTTGCCACCACTTTCCTGAGACGTGATTTAAACACCAAAATTCTACTTTATCAAAATGACAGTAACTTGAGAAATTAAACTTTGCTATGGGATGGGGGAGAAATGCAGTATTCCTAAACCAAGGGATAGAGCTGTAGCTCTTCCATTAGTATTCAGGGCATTTCCAGGACTTAGGCTTTTAGAGAGAGTAAAAATTAGATAAAACAGTCCAAGTATACAGGAGTCCCAGTATGCCCATGTTGTACTTGACCATATAGACCTGTGGTAGACAGCTGAAAGCATTTTTATGCTTGGGAAAGAAATCCTGCTAAACCAAAAGGGAGTGGAGCATGCATAGGTTTATTTAAGCAGCACGCTGCAGTGAAAAACCAGCCAAATCTGTTAATGACTCCTTCCACTCCATGCAGGGCAGCCCTGACCCACACAGGGCTGTCTTTTTCTCAAGTACATTTGGAGCATCTGCATTGTAGCTATGTTCAAAATCCCCCTGTGATACATCACCTCTTGATAAACTCCAATCACCACACTTTGGATCTTAGCTAATTTATTTTTTTTTAATGTAAATAACAAAACAATTTGATATCCTTGCAGGGAAAGAACAGATGGTGCCCTGGTGAGAAGGGTCTCTTGTTACTTTTTTCTGGATTTTGCAGCACTGGGCTGTGGCCTGCCTGGTTATTGCTGCACCGCTGTCAGTCACTCACAGGAGCATCTATGGCATGGGGTATGGCTGCAAGATTCTGGGGAAAAGCCTGAGCTTCTCTCTGTATACTGTCTTACTTGACAGCATCAGTCACAAATCTTCTTCTCTCCCATCCCATGGCTGGATGGATTCAGAATTGCTGTAGAATTGTCAGGAATATAAAGCCTACCAAATAAATTTTAAAACCAAATGGCTTGGCATGGGGTTTAATGGTTAGAATTTTTCACTACAGGAGACAAGTTTCCCATTTCTACCTCTTTCAGTTTCTTACCACTAGTTAGGATAAGTCACTGGAGGGCTGGGAGGTTTAAATAATTGGGGTTTTTTTTTAAGAAATATGTAGCAGAAATCACATTTCAATTTTAAAGAAAATACTTCTAGACTCCTAGATGAGAAGTAACATTAAAAAGCCTTTTCTTGGTTGTACATCAGCACACCTGTGCTCAAATTCATCTCAGAATGAAGTATAAAGATAGGCAAAAATAAGGAAAAAGCACACATTAAGGTTTTAACACTCAGGAACTGTTTCAATTCCATAGAGTCCAGGCATTGTTTTTAAAACAGTGAAAAGGACTGAGGAAAATGTAATGAGCTATCTGCTCTCCTTTCCCCCAAATTAATTTGATTATTTGATATTTGTTGTATGGGATCCTACATGCAGCTTGCACTCCAGCCATGGGAAAACTCTTTTCTCACACCCCTGTTCTGCACTGAGGTGAAATCCCTGATGATCAGATTTTGGTACACTGAGAGAATGATGTTTGCCTTAGAATTTTGCTGCAAGATGTCTGTGAAAGTAGGAGCAGAAATTGGTTTTTGAAATTTTATTTTTTTTAAAACCTAAGCAGTTGAGGAACTTCCTGCAAGGTCGTCTAGAATATCACTTGAGTGCTTGTGAAGTGTCTTTCTTCTGTTTGAATTTTCCACATTAGTGGTTGTTGCTATGATACATCAAACCCTCTGGTAGCAACAGGGTTCATTTCATGGGCAGGAGATCCCATGGCAAAGACTTATCAGAGCAGGAAATTAGAGAGATGCTATTCCTGAAAGCCGTTAGCATAAGAATGCACTTAAATATAATTTAAAATAATTTACCTTTAGAAAAAAGAGAAATATTTTAGATAAAAGTTTAGCAAAAAACATCCAACTTGTTGTACTTTTAATATTAGTTGTGGAAACCAACTTTCACTATATTTTTGCAGTAGATGAGCATTAAAAACTTCTTTTGAAAAGGTTACATATCCAAACTGTTTCAGTTCAGACCTTCTGGAAGCTGAGTGTCTGCTCTGATGAAAATGGAAACTAATTATGCACTTCCCCCTACATTCTTGCAACATTAGTCTTTGTTGGTAAAAGACGTATCATTTTCATTCATCCATCTTCCACATCCTCCCAAACACATTAAAATACTCAATTAAAGTCCTTTCTTTCTAGAGTGAAAGGTCCATTAGTTTGCAAATTTCTGCAGAACAGCTGAGCATACTTTTGTTTTGACATTTGAGAAAAAGATGTTCTTCAGGAGATAATGAACCAGATCCTCAGCAGATATATGTCAAAATAATAGTTTGGGATGAGCAGAGGAGAGAGAGAAGGGGTGATGTGGCTTGGTCATTAAAGTGGGAAAAACAGCACTTTTTTCAAAGTTAAAATGGAATTTAAAAGGTTAAACAAAGTGAGTAATGAGTTTGCAGCAGAACCAGCAAAAGATTACTCAAGAGAGGGCCATCCAAAACAACCTAAATCTCCACCTCAGAACCCCTGCATTTTACAGAAGTCCTCACAGACTTTAAGATAGGTCCCAATGTTTGATTTCTGGTTTGTGATCTCAGTCCTCCACAGTAACTCTGTGCGTATTGGATTTATCCAGAATTGCTATTCTAGAAAACATTATTTGGTAATGTCTAGCAAGGAGCTGACTCATCCCTGAGTCAAACCATAAATCTCATGGTTTCTGAAGGTTATCATTTCCCAAGAAATAACATAATTATGTAATTTTAATTGGTTTTATTAATTTTTTATTAATTTTTAATTTTTAATATGCAGCTTATATGGGCCATACCATGACCAGTGTGCTAATAGACACAAGATGAAAGGAACAAAAAACTGCAGAGTTCTGTTTCACTGTAATAGTTAATTAATTCCACTTTCTTCCTGCAGACAACAAAGTTGGTCTGGGGTTTTTTTTAATGTAAAATATTCCATTCTCTCTATGGTCTCAATGGTAGGAGGCTATTCAGAGAAATTCTCTGAGTCCTGGTTTGCAGGAGGCTGCTGAGCAGCACCAGGAGAAAAGGGAGTTTACAATCTTCTTCAGAGGATTTACTCAGTACTCCAGATTTGGGATTAAAATTTGCATTGTTTCCACCAGTGAGGTGCACTCTTGGAAGAGCTGATAAAAGATCAGTTAATGCTGTATTAGCTGTAGTATCTGAATTGAATAATTCCCTTACATAATTGCTCCCTCCTTTCAAAGAAAGGGAACATGCAGCCCCTCAGCACCCTGACACGTGCCTCCAGGCTCTCTTCTAACAGCTTGCCTGGAATTTGCATTTAGCAAGCATCAGCTACACAGGTTTTGTGTTTGGAAATGCCAAAAGTGCACTGGATAAAAGATCCAAGCTAAGGTAGCACCTCTTACCGTTGGCACGGCAATAAAATCTGCACTGGGGCACTAACCCACAGCACAAGCAGGTAAACCATTTTATCAGATACTGATGCTTGACCTTCTGGTCAAATCCTTGTTTTCTGGGGCTTATACATGTAATGTAAAGGAATAGATTGGTGCATGGTTTAAATTTATTTACAATCTTAATAAATTTAATTATCACAGCTGCTTTCATAGAGTCCCTGCTGCAAAGGAAGAAGTTCTGTAATTTTTTTTACTGGGATCTCTCTCAAAATACACTGGCCTTTCTAAATATGCCTTTACAGTCACAGAGGGGGAAATTCAAAAGGCAAGTTTTTGTAAGAGAACCTGCTGATGTTGTGTTTGGAAAGGTTGAAGAGAAAAATAATATTTGTTAACCTTACACAGATTTCAGCATATACTGGATAAAATATTGATCATTTATCATTTATTAGTGTTTCATTACAGCTTCTTTTCTACAAATGATTCTGTTTCTCAGAAAGCCCTTTTTCCCCCCATTGGAAGGTACATGTGCATTATTCCTCCTCCAATATCCATTCTTATACTCCTGTGGTTTGATGAAAACAGTGGTCTGGTACTTATAGAGTGCTCTTATGATAGCTCTGGAAAAGCCCAGAAGGACCTGACAGTTGTATTCCCCACCAGCAGACCATCCATGAGTAGATTAAAATGAAAATTAGTCCCTTACAAAGTTCCAGGGTCATGGTGGAAAGGACACCCCTTTGTGCACAGCAAGCTTAGAGCATGTGTCTGATGTGGAAGCTGCAAGCCAGGGACAATCACTGCAGAAATCTGTGCTGAATATTAACCAGGCCCAAGTGCTTCCTCCTGGGCTATGTGTAAATAAATGATCACAGTATTAGGCTTCAAACAATCCGACTTTAGAGAAGAGAAAATAAAGGCTGTGTAATGCTGACACACAAACATTACAAAAGGCTCTTGGCTCAACTCAGGCACAGCCTTTTTACTATTAAACCAAAATAACTCACAAAAATTCCTTAGTGGAGCACTGGTCCCTGGTGGCCTCAGTAAGGCTCTTAGGGCTCTCTAAATAATTGATTTTTTTTTTTTTTTTTTTTTTTTTTTTTTTTTTTTGGTTCAGCTGCCAAACTGAGGGAAAAAAATAAATTCTGCTTGAATTGAGCCTAAATAAAACTTTTTTTTGTTCACATGGAATACTGAAAAAAAAAAGTTTTATTTCCATTCATGAATGTTTGTTCAAGACTATTTGGGTCCAGATTTTCAGTTCTTTAATCTCTCCTCTGCCTCCAGAGCTGAGCATGGGGCAGGACACTGAAAAGTGGACAAGAAGGGGATAAGAACCGTGTCAAGAGGATTTTGGAATGATGAGAAATGTGAGTGTAGGCAGGAAAATGGGAGCAGGTGACCTGTGAGCTTACAAACAGGCTTAGACTGAGCTGCACAGGGGAGCAGCTTAATGTTTCACTATTATCTTCTGTACTTTGCTGTTATTTTTATATTTTGAAATGCGCAAATTACCTTCCAAAGAAGGTAGTTCATGTTTGGATGTTGTAGCAGCTTGTTCTCAATATTAACTGACTAATGCTTGCTGCTGTATTGATCCTGGACCTGAGCTGATCCCTGGCTCTAACACTTCAACCACAAAGTGTTGTCATTGCCAAAAGTGATGTTTTTTGTGTACTCAGAGCTATAGGCACTTATTATAACCTGAAAATGTCAATGCAACATTGCTGTGGAAAAGAGGACTGCAATCAAGTTATTGATTAATCTGCTGTATAATTTTGAAGCCAATTCTGAATAGATTTGTTCAGTTCATTATTTCAGGTACAAACTATGACAAGAGTATCAAACAGGTCTAGATGTGATTGATTTCTGAAAACTCCTCTATTGACCACTCAAGGTAGCCCATTACAATGACAAGCTGTTTTCTAGGGGTGTCTAAATTGCAGAAATGATGGCATTAACAGGATATCTCCGTTTACTAGCCTAGCTTTATGATATAAAATTTGCCCCCCAGATAGTTTCTTTTGACCAGGTGATCAGAAATTCATGGCCTTTGGTGTAGATTGTGAAAATGGTAATAACCATCATCACCTCTATCAGAGGATTGCATGTCCTCATGGCCATATTCTCATTTTGATGGTACTGGAACAAAGCAGAGGCAGAGGTGACCAGAGGGAGGTGAAAGTGGCACTGGTTTGGGGCTCTGATTGATCAGAGACACATGGCAGCTCCTACCTGCAAGGCTCTTCTGTTCCCAGCAGAGAGAAAACCTCTTTATCCTTCAAAGTCTCGGTCTTCTGAAAAAGTGACTCTGTAGGGAAAACTCTACCTTCTTGTTTGAGTTCTAAAACTAGCTGAAGGGCAAAACATCTCTGCCCTTCCTTTTTAACACCAGGTTTGAGAGAACATTAGGTGGAAAAATGCACATTTCTGAGGCAGCAAACAGAGGAAGGCAGATTATCAAACTGGCCTGGTTTGATCCGAGTCATAAACCTGACTCTTGAGAGAGACTTGCTGCTCACTGCCTTGCAGTGTTTACCTGATAATATTTGCATGGTTAGGGAGTTACAAATTAATATCGAGCCTATTATGGGATTTTACAGTACAGAACTTCCTGCCTGCCGCCCTCTCCCCCTCCTTACCTGCCACTGTTGACCCTTACAGCCCTGGTAACTTCAGGCTCTTCCAGAGAGGATCCCCACTCCTGCTCCCTGGTGTTTTAAACAGCACAAAAGCCTTTCCCAAGGGCTGTGCTGGAGGGGAACCTTCCTTGGCCAGCACTGTCACAGGGACCACCTCCATGAATATTGCATTGCGTGTCGTAGCTTTTCATTAACAATGTGCAAGACTTAAAGATCCTCCTCAGCAAAACTCCTGCTCTTCCTCACTTCCCTCACTCACCCTCACCTTCCTCTTTTGTGCAGAGAAACAAGAAAATGAGGAAAACCACAGCACTTAAGTGAGACTGAGACAAATCTTTGTATTTTGTTGGCTTATTCCAGATCTCTCACACAACGGAAAGGACTTTTTGCCAGTTGTCTATAAAACACAATCACTTTTTCTTCTCTTAAAAGATTTCACTTGAGCAAAACTAGAACTAAATGTAACATAGAAAAACAAATAAACTGGAGGGAAAGATGTAGCTGAGAATGGAAATAGGAGGTGGAGATTTAGACCAGCGTCTAAGTTTGTAAGCTGCCATTCCTTTTTTCCCAACCAGCCCAAAGTAAATGTTAAAACATTCACTTGGCTGCCCAAGAAAAGTAAATATCAAGAGAGAGTGGAGGGAAGGGAGAGACAAAGGCAAACCCAGCCTGTTTAGCTTCAGACTCTTTGGACATGAGTGCTTTTTCTAGACTCACCCAGCAGCTCCCTAAAAAGTCCTCCCCCAGCACAGCACAGATTGTTAAACAGTATTTTCACCAAAATTTTTACCCCACGTGGGATCCTCTTTTTGTTTCCTTGAAACCCAAATTTTCCTCATCACTTCCCAGGCTGTAACATCCACAGCAGGAACTGAGCATCAGCCAGTCCTAATTTCTAAATTTACTTTTCCTTCAGCTGGTATAAAGTTTTGCATGGTGGCCTTTCCATGTCATAAATATTAAATGTTAATGTGTAAGCTCCATCTGGAAGACTCTTCATTCTCAAATTCTCAGCTCTGTTTCCTCACATAACAACCAATAACAGAGATCATTAAATAAGATTTTTATTTAGGAACATTGAGAATGAAACCTAGAGTAGGAGCAATATGCAAAAAATTAAAAAGTTATGTTTTATTGACCATTTTTTCTTTATTGCTGCTTATCTGTGAAGAAGTGAGAAGATAAAATCAGTAGAGTAGTAAAACAACTTCCATACTAAGTGTACTGCTGTAAAAAATTTTACTTTTTTTTTGCGTGCTTAAAGTATAATAAGGAAAACATGAATATAAAATATTTCCTACCAGCTTCTCCAGAGCTGCTTACTGTAATATGGAGCTTTCAGTTTCTTATGCTGCTGTTTGACACTGATTATTCCCCTTAGAATGTTCCATTATGCTCAGTTTTCTTTGCATGTGAGAAATAGATGTAAAGTCTGTTGTTGTTCACTGTAAATTTTGTTCAAATTCAGCAGCATCCATTTATAATCACATGTACAGAATGACTTTCATCCTGAGTGATCCAAATGTGCTTTCCAGACTTCTATGCCAGGAAATGCAGAATGCAGCCACCTTCCTTCCCATGGCTTTGGGACTGCTTGGTACCATCCAGCAGAGTCCCAGCTGTGGCTTCAGATGCAAAGGGAGGGCCCAGTGCTGGGTCCTGGGAGCTTTGGGGGTGGATCTGGTGCCTCATCATCTCCAAGAGAATGTTTTTCCTGGTAGAGGCATTCAAACAAATGACAAATATAACAAATCTTGATAACAAATCTTTAGTGGTGGTGGCACTGAGGGTGGGATTTCACAGCAAGGTCTGAACTCCCACAAGTCACTCACAAGAAAAGTAGAGACCTGATCATATTTTGAATATCAACTGCAATTTGTTTTTGTTTGTTTTGTGAAGGGGCTTGGGAGATACTAATAGTGATATTGTTTCCTTATTGTTTATAAAAATATATCTATAATTCTAAATTATTTCTCCCAGCTGCCTTTCAAAATATTTGATTATACAAAGTATTTGTTATATACAAGCCTATAAACAGTCTTTTGAAAAAATGGGGCTAAATCCAGATGTATGTTGGCTGTGGTAGCTGCTGTGGTATGGAATCCAGTCCTACCATCAGTTGTCTTTTTAATTCCTACATTTCTTATCTCTTATTATTTACATTTTTCCTAAATACTTTCTGTTCTTCCCTGGACCAGCTGTTGGGTTTAAGTTTCATCCCATTTCCATTGAGCAGGACACAGAACTGTGGCAAACCACAGTGCACACATCAAGCTGATGTTTACCTGAAGGCCAAGGCCTGTGGATAGATTTTGTCAAGATCCAAAGTAATTACTCTGGAAAGTTCACTTCCCACCCCACATCTCTTTTCTGCTGAATGAATATTGCAAGAGGATGAAATATGGACAGGTTGTTTATATCCATCACTTTTAAATATTAGTGCTGGTCTTACGCAGCTCTTTGTTGTGTAAAAATCATTTGGATGCATTATTCCAAGTTGAATAACAGAGTATTTCAGATTAACAACCTAAGGACGACTGTCTTTGTCCTCTTGTATTGAATAAAGCAAAGGGGACAGTCTTAATTTTAGGGCTAATATCTCTTCCCTCTAAATGGCTACACCTTGTAAATATTTTTGTTAACAAATATTATTAAATTGCATATCTGATTCAAGCACCTATTATGCTTTATTAAATACACTAAATTACCTATTAGAGTACATAGTAACACATCATTTCAGTCAAGTAATAGCTATTTTAAAAATCACATTCTGCTCCCATTTAAAGACTACTTGGGAATGTTACTTTCCTCCAAATTTTTGGCTGTGATTTCATTTTTGAAGGCACACAAAGAGATTCATGAGCAGTGTCCAGGGAAGTTTTCCTTGTGCCATATTATGAAAAAGCAGAGAAAGAGGACTGGGGAAGCTTAATTATGGCAACGTTTTTCCCATCTTTTTGAAGTTTAAGTCAAGTGGAAAAGTGTCTTGAGAGGAGTCACAAAATGATCAGAAATTATGTGGTAGAAAAACCTTCTCACAAAACACTAAGGATCAAATTCTTTGTGCTGTTGTTTTGCTTCCTCCTATTCTGATAATTTTAAGTTGTCTTAACCCTTCTCCAGAGAGTAGTGTCTTTATGTATTTGGAAAAGAAAGGTGACTTATCTGCTTTTTCTTTTTTTTTTTTTCTTGCATGCAGAATTTCGGCATGATTTATTTTCACTTTAACTGAGATCTAAATGAATGTGCCACAGTAAAACTGATCCTACAGTGCTTGTAATGAATTGTCGTTTTTTCTTTCCTCCAAGCTAGACATTGGTATCTAGGGTAAAAATATAAATGCCACTGGGTGAGGGCCAGGAAGATCTTTTATATATGAAATTGCTTCATAAACAGTCTCAGAGATTTTCAAAAACCCCAAATCATGGAGGAATTTGCACGTGTTCTGTCTTAAAACAAAAGGTTCATCCATAACATTTGTTAACCTAGGCTGGTGTGACAAATTCAAAGTGTTTGAAAGTCTCTCAGGACAGTTCTTTAAAGTGTGTTTTGCTCTCTTTTTCATTAAAGAACTAGGCTTGTGTTTGAAGATGAATCCTCAGCTGGAAAGTTGCTTTCAGTTTTAAATGGAGAATTGACACTTTTTCTTCAATTAGGTTTGGCTGCAATCCATCCTTGTCTATCAACCTTTCCAGAACTCCAGTTGCCTCATCTCTTATCCTTTTCTTTTGGAAGACAAGGGTTTAAAATTAAATAAATAATGCATGACATTCAGGAAAGGGTAGAGTAATGTAAATTTTACAGCAAAGAGGGAGAATGTTTTAATTGGAAAGCGAAGAGTGCTGAGGAATGGTCTGTTAGAGCACTCTGTGCTTTCAGTCTAAATATCCTCAGGGAAATTTGGAGCCTTGCCATGTTAGATATCCATATCCAGAAATACAATTTTGTTTGTACAAGCATTAATTAGCAACTTTGGTAATGCTTTCAACAAGGCCAAGGATTGACTGGAACACTGAATTTGTCCCTTCCCATGAAGTGCTCTGTTTGGGGAAAGGAAACACAGTATACACACTTTTACTGAGCTGGACAGGAACCCAAAAAAATCACAGTCTTCAGTGGGCCTTCAGTTCAAGGTGGGTTGAATCTGGTAGGGTTGTGGTGGGACTTCCCAAGAAATGAGATATTGGGCAACAACAAACTTCCCAGTTTGTGGGAATTCAGCTCGAGCTCCAAGTGCCTTAGTCAGCCATTTTCTGCAAATAAAGGTGTGGAAAGAACAGTTAATAAATTGCCAGGAGGATTTGGATCTTTGTTCAGCAAATTTTTCGTCCTTCGTTGTCTTTCTCTCTCATAGGCGTAAGCACTTCTCCAGAGAGCAGGAGCAGCACAGAGCTGGAAGTGCCAGCTCCATGGAATCCTCTCCTTTGTCGTTACACAATTCTGGAGCTTGGATCGGGCAGTTTTGGCTGCACCTCATTCAGAGAGTTCCTCACCTCAGCTGCCTCTCTGGCTGTATATTCATCCATCACCTGCTGAGTTTTCTGCTGACACACTCATCTGGCCAGCCTCAGATGAAATGCTTTATCTTTGCTCATTACCAGGATTCTTATGGCAATAACATTCAGAGGAGTCTTTTACTGGGAGATAAAATGTAGGCTAAAATGTCACAGGACTTTATTAGACAATCTAAACTTAATTGCAGATGAGTTGATGCACTCATAAAAGATGATGCAATGTTTCTATTAACTCCAACATATGGTAACTATTCATGGGAGGACAGCAAATAGAGATATCACTAAATGTTACTCTAAAATGGCCAAATTAGGGAGCTGGCTATTTTTTTTAATAGTAACTTCAAATGAGTTACTAACTAGTGAGAGTTTAGGTAACATTAGAAGTGTTCAGAGGACATTGCTTGTATAAAACTGTGGCAGGAATTTGATTATGCCTGTGAATGAACTTGGTTATTTTGAATATTTCATTTCCCCAAGCTCTGTGATGGAAATGGACAAAGAGCTCTGCTTCCCTGAAGCTTTGCAGGTCTTGAATACATTTCCCTGCTTTCACTGAGGTTCTTGTGAAGTTTATTTAAATAATTAATTCTACAGTAAGTGATACTTGCTGGCAGAAGACATTGCAGATAGCACAGTTTAATTATTTGTGCCATTAGTGTCCCTATCTTTAGAAATTTTAGTGATAAGCCCTAACAATTACACGATCTGTATTAATTACAGTACAAACTTTCTTCCATCCTGCTCTGATGCTGATGGGTTCTGTAGCCTCCCACTTTGCCCTGAGGTGCAGTTTAAAGGTGCCAGGGTGACAGGTTAACTCAGGAGCTGCTCCCAGTTAATCACACACTGCCAGAGACCCCTGCACAAGACAAATCCTGTGCTGCCAATTCCAACAAAGCACAGGCAGCTGGATTTTGTGTTTGCCTCAGCTAGAATATCAACTGAATAATGAGAACTAAAGCCAGCTCCAAAGGCTGCAATCACTGGATGGTTAAATAATTTCAGGGTTTTTCCTTCGTTGCCAAAAATCAAGATGGTTTCTGAAGACATTTGAAGTCTATAAAGACTTGGCTAAATTACAGTTGTTCTACAGCAAGTGTGACATGCAGGGGAGGACTGGAAGGGATCCAGGGAGCTTGTTTCACACCAGAGCTCCTTTCTAGGAGATGAAATCACACTGGAAGGGCAGTGTGCCCTGGAGGATCAGACACCCTGGTGTGAGTTCATATCTGACTCTGTGATTAGTTTGACGTTGCATAACATTTACATAGGCCCCTCTTTAGGAGTTCTGATTAAAGCTCTCCAATTATATCTCTGATGTATTCAGCAGAGCTGAATGTCCCCAGTCTGAACAGATTGTGACCATGACACACTTCCAGTTCTCTCTTTGCTTACCCAAGTAGCCAAAGGACACCTTTTAAAGGTTTAATAGAGAACACCAGTAATGTCACTATGGAAACATAATGTTTTAGGAGCTGCTGCTTTAACAAAGCACCATCTTCCCTCACACAGTCAAGATTTACAAGTCTTGGCTGGAAATCCACTGTAGTGTCAGTGAAAATATAGGATTCAGGACTGTCATAACCTTACAGAGCAGGACAAGCTCCAAACAGGACATCAGTGAAAAAGAGTACTAAAGAATGTTGGTTTTAGCTGAATTATCAGATTGTTTAAAATAATAATGATAATAATTTTTTAAAAGTGAGTTACTAATGGTAGCGGGGGTGGGAGTTGATACAAAACAACCAGTTCAAAAGGCAAAAGAGAAAAAAATATTACAAGTTAATGGATGGTGCAGGAAAAATATCCTGAAAACTTATACTGAGAAAGGGGATTGCAGTCCCTCAGGCAGATGGTCAGCACAGAGGACAAAGAGCCTCTGGCAGTTGCTACCTGAAAGATTTATGCCCCTCACTCCACAGGTATCATTCCCTTACTGCCAGGGGCCAAGAATCCAATATCCCCTTCCAAAGCATGTTTGTGTTGTCCCATGTTTGTTCCAGTAATGCTATTTATCATGTTATTTATCATGTCATCCTTCTCAAGAAAGACTCTACTTGGAAAGCTCTTGAAAAGCACTTTCTGGACTATATATTTTGTAATTGCTACAAATAAACCCCCTCAGTGTTCTGTGTTGCTATGGAAAAATATAAGAATTTTGTAGCCACTTTTTAAAAGTATTACCTTTGAGTTTATAAAACAGTGTCCTCTGTGTAATGTATGATAAAGCATTGTGTGACCTGGAGTATAAAGCTTGGAGATCCTACTTCAGTTCACGTGTGTAAGGAGAGATGGGGCTGTTCCCTCTGCTTCTGGCTGTGTGCAGGGTCCTGGGAAGGAGCTCAGCTGCACTGGAATGAGCCAGGCCAGCTCTGCTCTGCTCTGTGCTGCTGCAGGGGCTGGCTTGTTGTGTTTAATGAGGTTCTGGTCCATAAACCCACCTTGGGTCAATCCATGAGAGTCAGAGGCACCGGGCTCAGGCAGGCTGTGTTAGCTGGGAACCAAACCTGGAGCTGTTATCAGTTCCTTATCTCAGCACTGCCAACAAACTCCAGAGCTCCTGGGAAAAAAAAAAAAAAAACAAAACCAAAAACAAAGCAGCAACAACAAACTCATTCAGACAGGGAAGTCACTTGAGACTGATCCTTATGAATAACAAGCAATTTTCCTGGTGGTGCAGCTGCATCTCTTCCAAGCTGTTGTTGCTCCTTATCTCGTGTGCTCCTGGGGATGAAACTGAGCAGCACCAGCACTCAGAGCACAGGTTAAGCTGCTGCCCCAAATTCTCAAACAAATACCTGCAAACAGTCTGCTTGGAATGGGGAGTTCAGCTGTTCAGAAAAAACAGTGACACATATACAACTTGGTGACAAGTGATTAAAATCATTTAAGCAAAGGAAAGGGAAAAAAAATCAAGCTGTTATTAATTTAAAGTGACTTCAAAAAGCAGTTGCTAAGTCTCTAGTGATTTTTTTGATACCTGTCCAGGCTACAGGTGGTTGGTAAGTGCTTAATAAAGCACCTGCTCATCAGCTCAGTTCCTCATGATTTTAACTAAAAAAATAAATTACTGCTATAATTTAAAAATAGCAACTTATTTGTTAAAACGTTGTCCTGGTTTCAGCTGGGATGGAGTCATTTTTCCTCCCAGGAACTGTGATTTGGATCTGGGGTAAGAACAGTGTTGATAACACCCTAATGGCTGAGTAGTTGTTTGTTTACTATTTTTTTTTTCCCTTTCCTTTCCATCCAAACTGTCTCCATCTCAACCTATGAATTTTCCTTTTTTTTCCCTTATTCTCTCCCATTCCATGAGGCAGGGAGGGAGCTGTGTGCTGCTCAGCTGTCTCTGGGTTAAACCATGACAAGTGTCCCGCCAGATGTTGCTGTACAGTGATGCCCAATTGCACAGAAACTATAACAGGCAAATGTTCAGAGTTTTCAGCTGGATTGCTTTATTAATGGATTCATCATTACAGACCTGGGGTACTGTGAGAAAGCAGAAAGAATAATGGATCTTGATGTTCCTCTGTGAGACAAGTGCAGGGCTGTCTCTGCCTGATATGCAAAACAGTGCCAGCAGGATGAACACCTAGAAAAGTGTCTCATTAATATAAAATGTATAATTAGAGTTGGTCCATTTATTTCAGGGAAAAAAACATTGCTCCTAACAAAAACATGTACTGCAGAAACATTTTTTGTCAGATGTTGAAATTAGCAAAATAAAACCTAGGAAAGCCCCCAGTTATTTCCCATGTTTGCCTACTTCCCACTGTGAAAATGCATAAATCAGCAATGGAATCAACAAATGGAATCAACCATTCTCACATCATCTGTAAAAATAATGTAAAGTTTCAAATGAAACAAAATCATGATTGTTTAAAAGATAATTAGACAGGAAAGATGTTCCAGAAGTTTTTCTCAGCATTAGTGCCAGACTGCCTCTAAAATAAACCTTCTCTTATCCTGCTTTATATCCAAAGGGTAGAGCACCCTGGAAGCCTCTACTTGCTGAAGAAATAAGAGTTTCCTTTTTTCCCAGGAGAAATCAAAGTGGAACAAATTATGAGACAATCATTCAATGCATTCTCCTTTTCTCCTGGGCAGAGCCCTCTACTTGCTGACCTGCACCTCAGCCTTGTTTGTGTTTATGCTGCAGGAGTCAGCAAAGCCGTCCTGGGGGCAGGGTCACACCCTCCATCCAAATTTAAATGTCATTCAGAAATGGAAAGGGCATTTCACTGAAATGGAAGGAGGAAATGGTGGAGAAGGAGGGAAAAACAAGAGGAAAAGGGAGGTTAGGAAACACCAACTATTACAGCTTTAATATTGTGCCAGGATAGGAAATCTCTGTGCTATTTAAAAAGTGACTATTTAAAAAGTCACCAGGTAGAGGTAAATTAGGATGCCAGAGCTAAAGGCAGTAGTGAGAGTCCTGATAATTGCTGTTATTGTCCTCCTCCTCCTCAGTCCTGCCTGAGCCAAACCCACACTCAGTAGAGCAGCAGGAGCCATAACCTGGTGTGGGTAAATAAACTTGGAATGAGCACACATGCACCTGGTGAGCATTTTCCATAACTGTTTGTAAATGTTGCTAAGTTGTTGTGTGTAGTTTCCAATTGTGGCCCTTTTGTTCAATCCTGTTGTGTTCTAAAGATATTGCTATGTCATTAAATTGACATTTCTTTGACTTACTGGTAGAATATAATGACTATACTCTTCCTTGTGAGTTGGGTATTTTCTAGCTAGAGTTAAAATGCAGTTTCCTATCCCAGTTGTGCAGGCAAGAACAGAGATCAAATATAGTGGATTTGAAGGTTTTGGGGAAATGAACATTTGAGAGAAGATGAATTTGAATCTTGAGGTCCTGGTGGTTTGCCAGGCAGCTCCACCACCAGACCATCTTGTGCCTCCATCACCTCTCCTGTAAAATGGAGCTCTCTTTTTATTAAGGCTTTATAGATCTGTGCAATTTTTATTTGGTGTTGCTCTTCTGCCCTTCACTTCTGTTATCTTTTGTTGTATTTTAGAGCAGAAACAATAGACCTGTGCTACTCAAATATCCACAACTTGTGAGGGGTCCTTCACTTGCTATTGATAATAAAAAGGGAAGCAGTGGATATTTTGATTCTGTTCTACCTAGATAAGGTGGCTGTGATGGGTGAGTTAATACCAAATAAGTAGAGCAGATGTAGTAATAAATTACTGCCTTGACTGACTTGACATGTCTCCACCCATGTGCTGAGGATGAGTTGAGAGATGTGTGTATGATTAACATTGGGTGGTGATTAAATGGGTGGTGTCTGAATTAGCATTTTCTGCTGTAGGCACTGGAAGCTTCTATATTTTGCAGCAATACTTAGCAAAATTAAATTGCACTTTACATCATCAAAGTACTCAGAACATGAGAGATTATGTTCCATTAGAAGCAAGGATAGGTTTTCTTTATATGGGAGACAGAGAAAATGCCCACTGTGACCATGAGCATGGAAGTGGCAGTGGCAGAGCTGCCAGAAAGACACTGCAGTTCCATATTTTATCATAGGATATTTTTGATAATGAATATTGTTACCTAAGGGTTGCCTGGCTGAGAACCTGAATGTGCTGGAGGAAGAGCTGCTTATTCTATCAAGTGCAAGGACTTGTTCCTGTGAACATTTAGGTTTGCACCTGGCTTAACTTTGAGCAGAGGACCACTTCCCCTTGATTCCCACAAATATGAACATGGGTCAGAGGCAAAAAATGATGTGGGTTTTCATTTCCCTTGGTATGTGCCTGAATGTGACACATGCAACTAGCCCTAGCAGAGTCTGTTAATTTTTCACCTAATCTCTATTTTCTTAGGTGTGCTCTGTTGTTATTGTTTGAGTTTCTTTGGTTAGGGCTTCTTCTTTCCAAAACATGCATTTCTAAATCGTTTCTTCATGTGGTCTCACCCAGTTTTTTTGATTTATGAGAACAGGACTCTGAGTGTTCTGTCAGGTTTTGCAGCATCCATGCCCTGGTGAGGAGAAACGACATTTTGGTAAATTTAAATGGCAAATATGAATGCAAACTGATAGACCAGGGAAAAAATAAGGAGAGAAAACAGAAAAAGTGAGAGTGTAAAAAGGATTTCAGATCCTTTACCTCCCCTTGGATTTTCTTTGTCTTTTTACCTGAACAACCCTGGGGGATGTGATGCTGTTGGTGTAAATGAGGTTGTGTCTGTGCTGCTGTGCCTGTGCCAGCAGAGGAGATGTGGCAGGACAGACCAACAGGAGACAGGCCAGCACAAGCAGAGAATTTCCCATTTTTCTATTTCATTTAGGGTAGATACTCTTTTTTACCATATTTTTTTAATAACTGCAATTTTAATAATTTCTGTTTCTTTTTAAATACCTCATATAGGCAAGAATAATTTCAAAAAATAGTGT
Organism: Molothrus aeneus; assembly: GCF_037042795.1. Lineage (NCBI taxonomy): Eukaryota > Metazoa > Chordata > Aves > Passeriformes > Icteridae > Molothrus > Molothrus aeneus. The sequence goes on from NC_089662.1 coordinate 11,525,521, forward strand.
GTGACATTAAACTTGAACAAATGAATCAGTGGAAAAATCTTGAGTGATTCTAAATATTTGCTAAGAATCAGCAACTCTGAGTGCACACAGTAGCACTGCAGGAGCTCAGCCCTTCATTCTGTTGGAGATCAGCTTCCTTTAATCCAGACCTATTTCTGACACAGTTTTAATAGCAGCAGTTACTCTAATAGAAGAATGTGATGAAATCTTTTTTTCTTTACCATTGTTTCCTATTTTTTCTTCAAAGAAACCTTCATTTTTATATTTACAAGAGAGAAACGGAATGCCTTTGATCTCTACAATGTATGTACTATTTATACCAGAGATGGGGAAACTGTTTTTGTCTAATTATTTTTGACATCTTGCAAATATTCACAAAATTCTTCCTGGGGATTAAAAAGATCCACAGAGTTCAATCTCTTTGTGACAAAGAAATGTTGTTCTCAAAAGGCAAAACAATTGTTTGTTTGTTTTCTTTTAGAGAGATCCTAGACATTCATCTTCCAACATGGCACATTTTATCTGAGATAGCACAGGAACACATCCCATTTTTAGAATATCAGTAAGTTTCCATAAATAGAGCTGTACCTTAAAAGATCAAAATAAAATAGTGATAAAAATGGAGTGCATTTGAAAAGCATCAAATCCACCCTTCAGAATGTTAGACTCCAGCTTTGGAGAAACTGTTCGCTGCAGAAGCTCCCATTTTAGGATGTGATTTCTTTGGGCTTCTGTTAAGTTACTTATTAGAACAAAGTTTGTGAGGTGGTCACTGCTGCACTTCCCTCCATTGTCTTGCAGAGCATCTATTAATTTACATGTCTTTATTTATTCATTATGCAAAGTGAGTGCCATGTGAGTAATCACACTTCCACTTCAAAAGAAGAGCCAGGGCTACCAATTCTCTCAAAGACTGAGACTCATCTGTGGGGTTTTTATAGTGTCAAGTAAATCAAATTAATATGAGTCAAGTGAACAGGAGTTCTTCAGTTTTCACCAGAAAATTCAGGTCGTCACAGTTTCAGAATCTGGTCCATATGATCAAAAAAAGGAGAAGCTGCAGTTCATTATTCAAAGCTCGTTTTTACTTCCTGATGGAATAGGTAATATTTGGGATAAACAATTGTTATGAAGTCCACAGAAATCTCCTAAGAATTAGCAGGAGGGAAGGAATCAAATAAGTGATCCCAGTCAGGAAACACCACCAATGCCAGGCAGTGGATTCTGTCTTGGTTGAGAAAAATTCAGCCATTTTGGAGACTTCTCAGCAATTTCTCTAGTGAAATGGAAAATTTCTGTGTTCAGCTATGCTCTTTGCTGAGTTTTCTGAGAGTTCTTTTCAACTTATGCAAGTGTGCACAGACAGATCAGATAAAATAATAACATAAATTTTCCCATCATTGCCAAAATTTTCCTTTTTCAACAAGCCTACAAAGTGTGGAAAAACAGAGCCATGAGTGGTTCTGTACTCCAGAGTAGATATTTTGCTACCTTTTTAAAATGTATTTTGAACATGGAGCTGAGAGAAGCACTATAAAATTGAGATACGTAATGTCTTCAATAATACAGACGCACAGACATTATTTCCTCAGTAAATCTTTGGGGCTCTTGGAGGAGTTGTATTTCTCAGACATGACATGAGTCAGACGCTGCAGCAAATTCCAGGCAATCCATTAAGGATGTCACACCCTGCTCTTCACTCCATGTCCTTCCCAAGGTGAGCACCAGTGTCATCAGCGAGTGGTTTGTGAAGGTGTCTGTGAGTGCTGGCAGGTAAATAATTTTTTTAAAGCCAAGTTAACAGTCCATGTAATCATGTGCATCAATCTGGCTTGTGGAGAGGCAGCTGCTCTGCTCAGCCTGCCCTGGTGAGGAGCTCAGGATGGGCAAGACTAATGGGAGGCTGACAAAGGGGCACAGAGGCAGAAAAGAAGGGTTATAAACCCCCAAAGTGTGAGAGACAGGAGCTCTGCTGGCCCTGTGCAAAGGGAATGGGAGTTATCACAGGTTTGTAGGTGGCTGTTTAGATAATTCTTCTAAAATTGCTGGAAGAGCTGTAATGCTCCTTTCAGAGAGAGAAAAGCAGCAAAATATCTGAGCTGGCAAAGTTGTGTACAAGAAATCTGTGTGGCTGCAAATGCCTTTCAACCTTTTGATGATATCTGCATCAGATGTTAGGTGCTAATGGCTGTGGGGCAAGCAGAGCCTGATCCTGCAGAACAATCCCAGCTCTCCTCTGTTTGGAAGGGCTCCTTTAGGCCCTGACAGCTTTTGTGAATGTCAGTCACCAAAGAATTAATCTCCCTGGGTGTTTCAAAAGGCCTGGCATAAACCACATGGCAAAAACTGACATTTCTGTTACAGGGAGATGCTGTGTCACAACTTTCTAACAAAGACCAGCTGGAAAAATCCACCATCCTTCCTGCAAGAGGTGCCTTGAGCACCAGACTGAGTGCTCAGTGTTATATTCTGTGATCAGATAGGTCCTGGTGGCAGCCCATGGCTATGGATAGGTTCATTAGGTCTCCCAGTATGTTTTTACAATAAATAGTATTTTTAAAAGTACAATTTAATATCTCCTACTGAAGCCTGATACATTGCACTAGGGACCACTCATTTAATTAAGTTCCTTTTTCTCCTCCGTGCTACCCTTGAGAAGCAGAGTCCTCCTGTGCTTGGGCCAAAGAGACCAGGAGCTCCTGGTGTCCCTTTGGGGGACTTGGACATCTCCCACACCTTCTCCCAGCATTCTACACGAAGACTTGAAACCCCTCCCAGTGCTTAGAACATCCATCCTCTGTACTTTGGATGACTTTTCACTGCTTTGCCTTCAGCAGAACTGCAGAGCTTCCATCCCCTCTGTCACAGCTGCAGCTGGTGTGGCTTTTCCAAGTGAGTGATGGCCCAGTGCTGTCACTCTAAGGATATATTACTCACTCAGGGCATTTGCATCTTGAGCTGGACTGACAAGAAGATGAAAAGGAGGCTTGGTTGTGTGGCCAGCTTTTGTTTTATAATTTAAAAGAGTTTTTATATTCATGCATAGCATCCCTGTTTCAAAGTGTCCCTATTTCATCCAGAAGTTGGAAAAATTTATAGCTCCCAGATCCCACATTTTCTTTAAAATACTGTGTAATAATCACAATCAGGACACTGATGAAGAATAATTAAAAATCTATTTCTTATTGACCATTTGTAGTTTAAAACCATGTCAGTAGTAGGATAAACCAAGCACATGGAAAACAGAAGACAAATTAATTTTGCCACTTACTGCAAGTCCTCTAAGTGAAATATTTCACGTGATGGCAGAAGGAAGTAAAATTTTTCACAGATGCTTCTGTTTTCTGCTTGGAAGACAGGTATCTAAAACCAGCCCAGATTCATGTTTTGAGAAATGCAGTGATTCCAGCTTAGAGCTGAGAGATCATTGAGGCCATTTTGAAAGGCATTGGTTCAGTTTTAATCAATGTGAAGAAACCCCTGCAGCCAATCCTTCCTTGTCCTGCAGGACTCCAAGGCTCTGCCAGGGCTCAGCCTCACATGTGCTGTGAGTACACAGGGAAATGTGATCCACACACAAAAACAAAAAGGTTAGTATAAATTAAATAACAAATTTTACCACTTTCTGCAATGTTCCATCAGCAACTTGCACATTTTTGCAGATGCTCCCCAAAAGTCTCCTTGGCACAGGCCACACAAACACAGGGAGCAGCAGAAGGCACCAGCAGGTGTCTGCATGAAATCCTGCTCCTGGAGAGATTTCCAAAAGCAATTGCACTGCCATACCTTTGATCCTTTCCCCAACCAAAAACAAGTTGTGGGTTTGTTTTGTCGTTTTGGGTTTTTTTTCCTTTCTCTTGTGATCCATTCCACAGCCACAAATGCATTTTACAGAATTTCTGCCCTGAATGTTTTTCAGCTGCCATGAGGTATTTGAAACCTGACTGGCAAGGCTAAATATCTTCCACTCTTGTCTATACACCAATTGTTTAAAGGATCTTCCATTCTTCAAGTCATATCACATGGCTCTGAGTTTTAACACAAGATCTCAAGCACCACATCAACCTCCTGTAGCTGAGTAGCAGAGTTAATTTCAATTTAAGCCTTTAAAGATCAGGTGGACATTTGGAATTTAGAAATTTTGTCTTGTGAACTGACATGGATGCCATGCCAGATCAGCAGTGACCAATACAGATATACAGGTTCTAGTAACAAAAATAAATACACGTTCCTGCATGCTGAAAACCCTCAAGTACTTCCACAGAAACATATATCCCGTGGTACACTTCAGGTGTGCCATCTGTCCTGCTACCTTGTTAGCAAATACAAAGATGCAATATCTGCTCAGAAACATTTACCATCTGAAGTGAATAAAGAAATGATGGTGATATTGTGGAAGAAAGGTTTGTCCACACGTAAGGAAAATCAGGTTGTGAGCACAGGGAGTGACAGTGTTTCTGCTGTGCCATGCATCTCCCTCTCCACAGCAAGGGCAACCTTCCTGCCCTGTTTCCATAATGAGCTCAGAGAGAAGATCAGGGGTTCAATGCCCAGCATTGAGGTTAGTTGTTATTGAGGTTCTTAAAGCCTTGCTCTTGGTGATGGTATTATTTTATTTGTTTCTGTGCTCTTGTATTTGTCATGGCAATGGAGAGTCCATTTTTTAACTGGCACAACTGTATTTGAAGAGGGACCTTCTGGGCTGTAATTGCTAGAGAGATCTGGATAATGCCTTCCCATGAGGAAGGCACAAGGTAGTCCATGATGGGAGAAAAAAAAGGAAGGAAGGAAGGAAGGAAGGAAGGAAGGAAGGAAGGAAGGAAGGAAGGAAGGAAGGAAGGAAGGAAGGAAGGAAGGAAGGAAGGAAGGAAGGAAGGAAGGAAGGAAGGAAGGAAGGAAGGAAGGAAGGAAGGAAGGAAGGAAGGAAGGAAGGAAGGAAGGAAGGAAGGAAGGAAGGAAGGAAGGAAGGAAGGAAGGAAGGAAGGAAGGAAGGAAGGAAGGAAGGGAGGAAGGAAGGAAGGGAGGGAGGGAGGAAGGGAGGGAGGGAGGGAGGGAGGAAGGGAGGGAGGGAGGGAGGGAGGGAGGAAGGGAGGGAGGGAGGGAGGGAGGGAGGGAGGGAGGGAGAAAGAAAGAGAGAGAGAGAGAAAGAAAGAAAGAGAGAGAGAAAGAGAGAGAGAAAGAAAGAGAGAGAGAAAGAAAGAAAGAAAGAAAGAAAGAAAGAAAGAAAGAAAGAAAGAAAGAAAGAAAGAAAGAAAGAAAGAAAGAAAGAAAGAAAGAAAGAAAGAAAGAAAGAAAGAAAGAAAGAAAGAAAGAAAGAAAGAAAGAAAGAAAGAAAGAAAGAAAGAAAGAAAGAAAGAAAGAAAGAAAGAAAGAAAGAAAGAAAGAAAGAAAGAAAGAAAGAAAGAAAGAAAGAAAGAAAGAAAGAAAGAAAGAAAGAAAGAGAAAGAAAGAAGTGGTCCATCAGAAGGTTTTCTGGCAAGAACTGAGCCATGGTATGAAAAATGTGACAGCACCCAGGATGGAAAGGGAAGCAAGGTTCCAGATGACAGGGCATGCAAATAAGTTTCTCATGCTTGTAGGCACCACAGTAATTCTCATTTTTTAATCCAAAAAGAATTGTTACATCATTTCCTTCCGTGGCAAAAAGCTGACTTGATAACACGACCTTGTGTTGCTGCTCAGGGTCACCCACTCACACAGGCTTGTCCTTTCTCGCTTGTTCAGCCCTCCTGCCTTGTCCTTTCCCCAGCAGCAGCAGTCCAGGTCACTTTGCAAGTGCCTTCCCTCCCGGAGCTGCCCTGGGCCCTGGGCTGCTGCTCTGCTTCCCCCAATTAGAGCCTCTCCTCAGCATCTCCTGTCAGTCACTGCCGTGCCAGGGGTGTTGCTCCCAGCAATGCCAGTTCAACAAAGAGGAGACAAGCAGCCTAATGCTTGCCAGCAGCTGCAGTGAGGCTGGGGCACAGCGGCTCTTTCAAGTGTTTTAGGCATTTCTGAAATATTCACACGTACAAGAACAAATCACTGCACGTGAGCGCGGGCGACAAAGCCACACCTGAGTGGCCCTCTTTGGTAGCAGCTGTAGCTCATTCCTGCTGCTAGAGGCAGGGATGCTCACTAATTGGGTGGAAGGCTTTGGCACTTCCCTGTGCATCCTCTGCTCACCTGGAAAGCAGAGTCAGCCCAGCCCTTCCCAGCTCCTCAGCACCAGCAGCGGGGACAGGGAGGAGTTGGAGCTGGCGCTGCCAGCCCAGCCCTCGGAGTCTGCAGGGCCCCAGCCCCGCCATGGAGTCATTGCAAAACAGGGGAAACAGCTGGGCTGTGTTTGAGAGGCAGGGATTTATCATTCTTGCAAGGAAGGGAAGACAGGAGTGTCTCTGTGGAACCCCCCCTGCAGACACTGCCAAGTGCCTCACACAGGTTCTCCTTCCAAGCAGCCTCTGCCACAAAGGAGATTTCCCTCCCCGTTCCTGCTGCTGCTGCAGCTCCACAGCAGTTTAAACTTGCCAATTTACAGCTGCAGCACCAACTTTAGATTTCATTTTCTCAGAAGTGTTGGATGAGAAAAAAGTGTCTCCTACCTTAGCAAGACTGACTTTGACTCTCTAACCTGATATTAAGGGCTGACACATTAATTTCTTCCTACACTGTTTAGAATGTCCTGATCATAGACTCCCTAACTAGAACATAAATTCTGGAGATGGGGTGGTGGTGTTGTACATCACACACTGTTTAACACTGACACAAAATCCTTCATCTTCAGGAATGCAAATTTCCTGCAGATATATGATCCAGTTTATGTGTGTGCATACTAAAACCACACAAAATAGTTGAGTCATTGCTTCAAAAATCCATTCCAAAAGTTAAAAAAAAAATTAATCCCCACTGCCAGTTTCCTGTCCTAACAAACATTTCTGGTTACTAATATTCATGTGAATAATGTAAAATGTACATGTGAGGCTGTGTTCCAGTATATAATGTTGTACTTATACCAGTATGAAGTCCACTACCCATGTCGAAAAAAAAACTCTTTGGGCATCAAAAAGTCCTCTTCACTCTGGGGTTCCACATTTCCTTTAAGCCACTTGCAGTGGCCTTGCAGATCACAGGTGGGTGACAGTGTGGGTACATTATCTAGTGCATTCCCCTCTTGATTATCAGGGATATTTTTACCATTCTCACCACATGTCTTAAATTATTCAGTGATGATTCCACTGTATCCATAGGCAATCTGATCCCTTACCAACATTAGAAAACTGACTCTTTTCATTTTCCCTTCATAAAGGTGAAATGCTACATTTCTTCTCATGGTCTCTATACCCAGGGAGAGCAATTTGATGGTGACATGCTTGAAATATCTTGTAGTCCTCATTTACCCTCGGTGTTGTCTTTGCTTCAGCAGAGCAGTCCAGGTCTTTTGTTCACATCTGCTGCCATTTAATCCCTCTTCTCTGACTTCATTTTTTTCAACAACTTTCCCAAAACATGAATTTCACATCCAGAGATAATTTACTTCAGCTGAAGCAAACAAATAGTTGCTGTCTGTATTTTACCAAGACTGCATTTATTTTACTTTTTTTTCTGCAATAACGTGGCCTTATTGACTGCCACAGAGCTTATGGTCAATACACAGAGAGACTCCCACAGTTCCCACAAAACTTCTGCATTATGATGCATGTTACATAGTTTTCTGACTGCAGTATTTAGCAATTATTCAATTGGATTTCATCTTGAATTTGTCTTGTATCTGGTTGGCCAATCATTCACGGAAAAGCTCAGCCTCATGATGGAAAGGGGTAGGATATAGAACATTTCACATGATCAGGTTTGCTAAGGAGAGGAAATGGGTTCTGTAATGCTGCACCTGACATGAATGGCTTTGGATTTGCATTCCAGATCTCTTGGTAGTTCCCTATTAGAATAATACTCAAAAAGAAGGAAACAATAAATGCTAAATGCTAATAGAAAGTGGTGCAAATTATTTGGGGGAATGTGGCTCCTAGACCTGGCTAGATTTATAGCAATGTCAATATGTGAGGGATTTTTAAGCATCATTATATACTGTATTCCTGTTGATGCTTCTCCACTTATTGCTGTGGTAATGCATTTGGCACAAGGGACATATATAATGCTAACATTTCTATGATATACATACCCAATAAAAGCTTTTTCAATTTCATTATTTTGACAGGCAGATTCCATTAATACATCCACAACAATAATGTTCCTTTTCTTCAGGATCTAAGAGAAGAGGATTATTAAAAATTACAGACAATGCCCCTATACACTTAATCTCTCCAAATTCACTTTACAATTGCTGTCAGCATCAATAATGTCAGCCAGTATAATCAGGTTTGTATAAAACATCAGAAGTTGTATATTTTCCAAATGGGATTTGTTTCTCCATCTACCAATGCAGCTGTTTTGGTTTGGGGCTTTTCTGTGGTTTGTTTTTATGTCAGAGAACACAAGAGCTGTGACACAGCCAGGCTGCAGCTCCTCCATCCTGAACCCTTGGTCCACCTTCCAGTCTCCAAATCCATGTGGTAAATCATGAGAGGAGGAGAAGAGGAGGCAGCTCCAGCAGCCCCTGTCCCTCCTCAGCTGCCTCAGGCTGGTGAGCAGCCAGGAGCACCAGGACTTCCCACAGGCCCCTGGGCAAATTGCTGCAGACTTTCCTGAGAACCCATTTGTTTCTACCACTTCTTTACTTCTCAGTACAAAACAGAAGTTAAAATAATTCCTGTGGCCAAATTATACTGCAAGTAATTATTCCCCCAGTTTAGTGTGGATTTTAAAGGATGTTTGTTGGCCTGTTATTGGGGTTGGTATTTCCAGTGCAGGACAAATATTCCCATCACTGACAAGACAAGGATGCTGCAGGTCCAGCTGCTCTGGTAGAATTCTGAAACACAGCTACAGCTTGGGAAATTCAGCTCCTACAAATTTCAATACATGGAGCAATTGAATCCCTTTGAAATCCATATATTCCTTAAAACATTCTTTAATACAGATTTACAAAAAAAACCACACTATCTTCATGTGCATTGCTCTTAAATCAAACTATGCCTAGTGATTTAATCTTTATTTTCTTTTATTTTTCTCTATTTTCTTTTATTTTTTTTTAATCTAACCTTGTATGTAACCTTGTATTTAATCTACCTATGTATGTAACATTTCTAAAATCAGTTTCTCTCATGCTCTCATGCCTTTGAAGAAAACAACTGTGTGCAGCCCCTTTCACACCAGACTTATCAGCTAATCTATCAAACAAAATACAATTTATTTTTTCCATTAAGTTCCTGGAAAGTCAAGCTAAGTGAGAGCAATTGGAGTTTGTTGCTGGACTCCGATATGTTTTTCCAACAATCTAGGAGTTGTCAGACAATGATTGCTAAGATACAGGGGCATTTGTGTCTGAAATCTGAAGTGGTTGAAAGTGGGAAGTGTTTTAGACACTGCTGAATGGTGTCTGTACAACAGGTTTCCATAGCACGTTGTTAATGGTGATTGCTTATCAGCACCCACTTTAGATGGAACAAAGGGCTTTTGTTCTTTTATATTCTGGTGTTGTCTAAATTTATTGCAAGTATCTCTGACATGGGGAAATAACAGAGAACAGCCCCAGTGTTGGGGCAATGAAATGTGGATGTCACCCGTGTTTGGTGGGGTTCACAGCCATGGTGAGCCCTGCTCCCAGCACAGCCAGGGCTCCCCTCACAGCCTCTGACTCCTCTTTTTCAGCTCCCAGTGTGAGGCAGACACATGGGAGGGGTGTGCAGGGATAGAGATCCAAAGGGGGCTGCACACGCTGGCAGACACTGATTAAACTGCTCTGCAGTCAGTGGTCACAGACCCTGAGTGGTTGATTCTGCACCTGGGGACATTGGCTGCCTTCTGCTCCTGCTTAGAGAGGCACCGTCAGTCTGTCTGTCTGCTCCAGACACTGAGTGCCACCTGCTGAGCACCCACAGCCCAGGAGCTGCCAGAATCCCAACCTTAACGTGGATGAACCTCAACAGACACCACCACTGCAGAGTCTCAGTTCTGACCTACAACATACAGAACACCTCTCAGAATAGGTGGAAAATAGACTCAGAAAATAGACTGAAATCTCTGTGCAGGTGTAGGGATGTTTGGTTAAGTTGTGGTTATTCCCTCAGCTGTCCTGCATGGTCGTGGGAGTGCTTTAATAAACAGAGGTTCAGGGAATCTGAAAAGCACTTGGTATTTTGCTAAAGGTTCCAGAGGTGTGTTCTGGTTAAATCTTGATTAAGATCAGAAGCTAAAAGTAGTGAAGCAGTTGAATGTGTTGATATTTAGCAAAATAAAACCTGTTTGCATGTCTGATAATCATCTCAGTTAAGCAAAACAAGAAAAAAAGAAAAGGCACCTCAAAATTTTCTTACCAAGAGAAACTTTGTGCTCAGTTCTCTGAAAATGTGCTTTGTGCGGGACCAACAAACCCTTAAGTGACAAATACTAGAAGAGCACCGTCAGAAGTAGCTGGATTTAATAATGTATTTAATATTCTATCATACACCAGACAGAGCTATCATTTTGCATCCTTAGAAACTGCGCTGTTCTCTCAGCGAGACAGAGAACAATACAGAAATAACAGTGAGAGGGATTCTTGACAAACTGCTACCAAAGAGGTTATGCAAATGCACAGTGTGCTGCTTGCAGCTCCTTTTTTCCCAGCAAAATGGCATCTCTGTGCCAAAAGGAGCTGGGCATGACCTCTCTGATGGGTGGGATAGGACAAAGGGATTCCAGTCAAAAGGCAGAAATGCTGAAGTTCCACTAAAAGCAAAACAAATTCAAGAAAGAAATCCCACTCAGCTTTGAATTTCACTGCAGCAGGAGATTAGAGGCTGAAAATGTGCTTCAAATGACTACACAGAAAACTTTGCAACTGTTCTGCAAGAGGGATTTGCCTGTAAGCAAAAAGATACAGATTTGCCCACCTTGCTTAGAGCCAGTGGACACAGAATTAATAACGTGACTTTCCTTGCTTCAGAGAGCTCCAATTCAGATAGCTGGCAACAAAAAATTAAGAAAGTGAAATTAAGTAAAAACAGTTCAAGGTCAAAAGATTTTGCAAGTGATGAGCTGACACTGGAGTTATGTATATTGATCAGCATCTCATGAACAAAGGATTTGGGCTGGATCTATACTTTATTGCAAACCTTTCTTTCAAACTATCAGATTTTTGTGTTTATAGACCAGATTTGTAATTTAAGGGGAGGATTTAGGAGCCTAAAGGATGTAAGCACTCAGCTGTTTATGAAGTTCAATGGCATTTGAGTGTCTGACTCCCTCAGGCTCTGGTCTGAATTTGTAACTTATTGACAATAGTTTTTCAGCTCAGGAAGCACAAAATGGTTGCCCTTTACAGTAACTGAATATTTGCTTCATGGCCATAACAATAATCTAGCCTGACTTCCAGGGACTGTTTTGTGGTCACAATCAGGATGACAAAATGTATCTCAATGGAAAATCCAGCTCTGTGGATATGGGAATGATTACTTTAATACAGATTTACAATCACAGGTTTCTGCCTAAAAGACAATATCACCTCCTCCAGCTTCTCACACCCAAAAAACCTTTTTACTCTCCCTGACCACATCTCTTCAGCAGACCTTCAGCCCAGGCCAGAAATGCTTCCTCAGCATCTCTGACCTGGGCCTGATCCAAGGCTTTATTCCCAGCTCTCTCTCCCCAGGAGTTGGTTTGCTTCCAGAAATCAGCCCAGTCCATCATCTCAGTGCTGCTGTCCAGCTGGGAGAGCCTAAATTACACCTTAGGCCATAAACCCAAGAGTTGGGTGTGATGTGGATGGACCTGCAGAGCTGGGTGAAGATTCAGTTTGATTTGTGGGCTTCATAGGCAGATGTTGCAGGAGTAAATTCTAGTAAATATCAGCATGTGCACAAAAAGCTGTGTCCCTTTGCAAGGGAGCTGACTTGTCTGGAGAACAAACAGGGCTGAGAGACACATCCTGCTGCCCTGAGAGCTGGGCTGGCCAGGGGAGGCAAATAATGCCTGGTTTATGATTCTTCATGTTAGATAAAGGATATTAAAGTTCATAGCTGTCACTGCATAACATCCCCTGACTGCTAAAATATCTGTTATAAAGTGCAAAGAGACAGCAGGGAAATGGGAAGGCTTTGCAATGGGGCCAAAACAAGGATGGATGTAGCTCTGATGAGAGCATTTATTAACATCTCTGAGCTGCTCTTGCAACACAATGCCCACAAACAGTGATTATTGCTTGTCTGAGGGTGTGAGGAGGGAAATTCTAAGGCAAAGTTAATTTACATCTTAAAATAGTTTCCTCTTAAAAGACACACCATGGTAACAAATCTGAGGATTGTAATGATTAATGTCACCACACTGTGCTGACTTTACTGCCTCGTCATTAAATGGAAGGTGTTCAGTTGGATGGCCCTTGAATATGATAATGGTTTATGCATTAACTCCTTCACCTTGCAATTTCTTGACCTATTTTTCATTTTTAGAGGCACATAATGATAGAATGTGTACAGTAGCACAAACTGGAAACAGTCCCTGAGTTGTCCTGGGGGAAGGAGAGACACTGTTGCTACTGGTTTTGCATAAGCTTTTCTTGAGCATTAAAAAATCCCAATAATAATGTTCCTGAGCTGTGTTAAAACCACCTACATTGAAAGATCTTGGGACTCTGAATCAGTAAATTTGTGTGTTTGGGTTTTTCACCTGTTTCTGTGAATGTCTCACTCTGATGTTTGCCAAGCATCTTGCACCAACTATTTGAATGCCTAAAGTTACCATCCAAGTTCAACAAGATACTGAAATAAACCTCGATTTTTCATCTCCCACACTCCCCATTCAAGTCAAGCACAGGATTGTTTCACTGCCATCATGGTCTTGTTAGCAAATATCCAGCAACCTCATAGCAGGGTGTCACTTTTCCTCCTCATTTCTCATATAACTGGCTTCTCTACATGAAAGCACAGACTATAAATAATATTGGCTCTTTAGCTTAAAAAATGCATATCCTGATGAATATCCTGATGAATATTTATTCAGCACATTAAAAATACCATCCATGCCTGGCTTTCATTTGGCTCATAAACCTGAATATTGCCAAAAAACTAAAGACAATATTTATTCAGCACATCAGCTCAGCATCAGCTGAGGAAACTTCATATTTCTGTTTAGGATATGTGCACACTTCCTATTACTTCCCTGTCAAAACACTTCAGAATCTCTGGAAGTATTTCTTTGAGACAGGAAGGACAGTTCCCATTTCACAGCTGGAGAGATGTAACAGACAGATTTATGACATTTAATTTCCACTAATTCCAGTGCAGGTAGATGCTGAATAGTTTATTAAAATCTGCCTGCATGTCACTTGCCCAGGGTCACAGAGGAGTCTGACAAAGTGTGATTTTCAGAGCTGTGGCTCAGCAATGAACCTGCTGGAACACAAACCTTCCTGATTTTCCCTTCATGCTGAGGGCAGTTTATTTTAAATACCATGACCAGGTGTATAGAGCAGCATTAGCTTAGGTTTTCAGTTCGGCCTGAGCCAAACCTTCCCCATTATCCATCATACCACAGTGGTATTTGCTCTCTCACTCTGCTTTGGAGCCACCTGGATCTTCAAGCAAGAAAACTGAAATCATTCCTTAATTACTGGCCTTGGCAGTGCTGCCCAGCTCCTGTGCTGGATGCAGGCTCCAGTTACCTTTTCCTGTTCTCTTGGCACAAGATGCAAACACAAACTGCCTCCTGCAGCTGAGATCCTGATTTTCCTGGGAGGAGCCAGTGCTGTGTGTGGAGAGGGATTCTGCAGTTCCACTCTTCCCTGCATCAGGCAGTGATGTCTGTTTGCAGTCACACCCTGCCCATGACAGGGCTCTGCTAACAATTCATATCAAACCTCTCCAGCTGTTTAGTGTTGAGTCACTCCACAGCTCCTTTTCCTTGTTTGTTCCAGTTTGGATTTGAATCCTTTCTACTGTGATTCCTGAGCATCTCTGAGGAAGGAGCTGCCCAGATTCTACAGTCCAGGCTTTCTCACCCTCCAAGATCATGGGGAAAGTTAAGCTTGTTTTTTTTTCCCAATTCCAGGTGTCTCCTTCTGAATCCAAACTTTCCAAAACATCCTCTCTTCAACAAGACACGGTTCCTACTGTGTCCTGGTGGCATCAGTGAGTGGAATGTCCTGGTCACAGTCAGGGATGCTCTGCCCCAGAAATGTGTGGGGCCCCATCCTCTCTCTTTGCTTAATTCCATCACTCTGGCTTTGCCAGAATCATCCCTGATTTTCCCTAAAATAACAAAAAGGAGAATCAGCCATTGGAGTGGGAAATTCTTTCCACTGTAGATGGAAATAGGACTTCACTTGTCACTACTGCTTTCAAATGAATTTCTAAATGAAAAAAAGCCTTTTACACTGTCAGTACTGAAACATGGGGATGACAGGTTCTGTTGGTTTTCCATCAGTTACAGCCTGTGTCAGCAGCTTTGCAGGATCCAGGATACACTCCAGTTTCTACACTAAAAGCCATTTCTTTATGTTGCCTTTCTGCTAGGAGCAACTGTGAGTGCCAGTGCCTTGTAATATGTTTGCTATTATTTTTTCCATATATAAAATTCTGTAACATGCTCTTTACAAGATTTGTTGGTGCAGCTTCCACAATCACCTTGTATTCTTTTCTTTATCTCTCCCAAATGCAATTCAATTAAGCAGTTTGATGGTGTTTGTATTAATCTAAGCAGCATTCTTGGCAAGGTGACAAGCTGTACTGGGCTGAGATTTTGTGGGTTTATGATAGTCCTGGCTACAACTGATGGTTTTTAAACAAAATGTCTGAAAACAAAAACATGGATGCTTTTAAGCATGAGATTTCTATCTCTGGCTATGTAGAAGTTATTCTGGGCAAGAAGCAAATATTACAGGATAAAAACACCAAACCACCCTTTCACAGATATCCTGCAAAATATGTCCAAAAAAATTCAAAAGCACAAACAGTAGTGCTGTCTGTTACTGCTTTTCTTGCAGAAGCATCTCGAAGCCCTAATTAAGCACTAAAATCCCTTTTTTCAGGCTCTGTCAAGGACTAAAAGATGCCACCTGCCCACACAATCCATGGATAAGATTCACTGATGTTTGGTGGAGATCAGGAAGGATGATGAACTGGTGATCTACAGTCCTGAAAGAAATAGGCAAGTTTAGTATTTTCTCTTCTCTTTTATATCAATATGCTCATCCCCCTAATCCTAGACATGGTACCTTTAGCACTTCCTTGTAATCAAGTCAGAATTTAGAAGTGTGGTGCTTGCCTTGCCAGCTGTTTCCAAGTCATGTAAACCTGCATGGCTGAGCTGCAGCATCACTGAGCTGATTTGCAATAACTCCTCTCACTCAGCTCTTGCCCTTCCATCAGGGGAGGTTTCAACTGTGACATCCTGGGGCACCTGGAAAATGCCTAGGGAACAAAAAAAGAGAATGCAGAGTGTATGGAGATCACTTTCAGCATCTGCATATTCAGGGTTTGACCCCAGGTCCAAGGAAGGTTTTCTTGTTTAATTGCATTTCTCTGAGGTCTCAGTTCTGGACAATAACCTCAGTGTGACAGGCAGCAGATTTCAAGTTAGGAAATTTCCCACTAACCCCAAGTACATTTTTGTCATCAGGAGCTGCAGTGTGACACTATCAAATGTCTCCCTGAGCCATGAATTAGGCATTTGGAAGCACTGAATGGAGAGAGGGAAACTGATCTCAGATTTTTGTTTCTTTTTTTGAAGTATCCATTACCACAGTGTGCATCCACTCTGTTCATGGGATTGATAGGTTTGAATAGTGACAATATTTATCAGAATATGTCAAATGCTCATATAGAAAGTGATATATATTGAAGGCCAGATGCAAACATTAATTCCTTCTCCGAACTTGAAAGTGTTCATTTGTTTGTTTAAATGGGTTCTACCATGTCCTCTGTATTTTTAGAATTTCTTTGAATAAAAGCACCCAGGATGGAATGAGGCAGACAGAGGACAATGCAGATATATTTCTTATCAGTCATTGCTGCTGTCTCTTCTTCATAAAAAACAGTGGACAAATAGAAAGTTTTCTATATAAAGGGCATGGCTTAAGGGAGAAAATCAGAATATCTGCTTAAGATTTTCATATTGGACTCCTCACATGCCTTTTCCTCAGTGCTGCTGTGTAGCCATTAAGGGACCCTTTCCTTGTGTGATGCTGATGAGGAAAGGGCTTTTTCTTGAGAAAAAAACCTCTCCTCTGACCATATCAAAATATACATTTTGTAAGCAGAATTGTTCTCAAATAGGGTATTAATAATCCTTCCTTGGTGTAGCTGCTTGGTTCTGAGAGGTCGATAACTGGCCTACTTATGCCATCTCCTGGGTAATTACAGAACTGTCTCTGCACAGGCAAAGCCTCTATTGAGCAACATTAATAATTATCAGTGCCTTGAAATAATTTGCTAATTGAATCCCTGAAGCAATTTTTTTTCCTTATTTTATAAATTTAGAACAATTCAAAAACTACAGGATTAATAATAACATATCATGTTCAACTACTACAAATAATCAGTAGATTGTACCAAAAAGATCTTTGTAACTGCAGTCCTTACAATACTGATATATTTAGTGAAGTTCTCTTTTGCAAAAAAAAAAAAAAATACTTTTTTGTACTGATATTTTGCTAATGGGAGATCCATTTGCTCAAAAGACTGGGGGTTAATCTTTTGGGGATGATCAGAAAGAAGGAACAGATGTTAACTATGTCACAAAATATTTTGCTGGGCATAACTGTGCTGTGGGACTCTCCATTTCTGATGCAGGCAGTAGAAAAACCTACAAAGAGGAGATGCTGTTGTATGAGCTTCTGGAAATTTTAGCTTTGCTGCTCCATTCATTCATTCCATCACTCCTGCCAAGCCTTACATTGGGTAATTACACCTGTCCAGGGGACAGGGGAAAGGCTGAAGGGCCTTCACTGTCTTCTGGAACCTCATTTTGCTTCATTTTCCATAGAACAGAATGGTTTTCTTGCAAACTGGGTTTGCCTGCAGCATCCTCAGTGGGAGAGGTGGCACAGGCAGAGCAGAGAAAATGGTGGGATTTGTCCTTCAGAGTAAAAAATACTTTGTGAATTTGAGTTGCAGTTCACACCTCACAGAGTAACTGGGAATAGATGATTTCTAAAATGTTAGGGAAAACAAAGTGGGCATCTGAGATACCAAATATTCACGTTTTTCCAGTGCCTTCTGTTTTTTGAGAAATGTCCAGTCCCTAAGAATGGTGCATTCAGGATAGAATTTAGTAATTACAGGAGGCATGGAGAGTTCTGCTATTCCAGGCACCAAGGAGGGGTCCTGGGCAGGCCCAGGCCAATGGGCCACGTTCCTCTAAGAGGAGCAGATGTTTCCATTGTGAAGGCTCCTCACCACTTTAGGAAAGCATGGAATAATGGGAGTGCAAAGAGCAGAGGCAGCAGAGGAAGGGATGCTCAGCACCTGCTTGACTGTGCTTTGCATGTGCCTTCCCTCAATTTTCCCCAAGCACCAGTTTTCTGTCCATGTGCTATTACAGGCTGAAAAGGAAAGGCATTAGAATGGCATAAATCTCTCATTGTTCTCAGTTGTCAGCATCAGCTCATGTTAAAAAAGGAAAAGCCTATTTCCAGTTTCTTTGAAGGTGACCATGGCCTTTGGACTCAGCTGGGAAACTGCCATGTGCTACAATGTCTGCTCCCTGCTCCCTCTCAGAAAACCTTGAGAGAAGCCTCCACCTTGGTCTGTGGGGTTTTTTTAAACACTAATCCAACACTCTGCTACTAAGTGTTTAATTATTAGGATTGTGAAATACAACAACACCTAAGGCATTAATAGAAGGAATTAATTATAACCCTCTCAGTATGTGGTTTCCCCTTCACTTATAAAATCTCTTGTCATTTATCTGTCCTTTAAGTGACTTCTTGTAAAACCTTAATCAGGACAAATGGATGTTTCAGAGGGAAGAAAATGACCCCAAACTGGCACAGGAAGATTTGATTAAAACTCACAGTCCTTCTGTGGCAGCCCAAAGATCCCAGGGGATCCCATTGCTCAGCAGAGTGGATGAAACAGCAGACAGGGAAGAGCTTTCTGCCTGAGACAAAAAGACTTTATCACTGACGTGCTGACATCCCCTTTCTGTAGGACCAGCCTGTGATCAGTGTCTCTTGTTTCCTTTAAAACTCAGTGCCAGAACTTTGGTTCCAGCCCGATTAATTTCCCCTTTACTGATTGTGTGTCATTTGCTTTTAAGTAAGATCTTTATAAACGAGGCAAAACAAAGACAGAGATGAAGATTGTGCAGAGATAAACATTTGTGCTGCTGGGACTCCCACTGGCTTGGGCACAGCAGGGGCCAGAAGTAATGGGGGTTCACAGGAGTCCTGATTAGACCCCTCACTGTCAACAGGTAATTGAAACACTCCAGCAGTGGGAAAACAGCAAGCCATGGAGGTACTTAGCTTAAAGCAGACCCTGAATGAGCCAGAGGCTTCACACAGTCCCTGTCCAGTGGGAATGAGCCAAGCCTGGGCTGGGGCCGTGGGTAACACACAGAGAGCACTCAGGGCCATTCCTGGCTGATCCTGGGGGCTCTGCTCGACTTCTCTGCCTGGCTTGGGCATAGAAAGCACCAGCAGAGGGGCCTTGGGAGGAAACGAGGCACCTGCCTGTGCTAAAGGTGAGATCCCCAGCCCAGGCTTGCTGTGGGGCACTGCAGGGATGGTGTGGATGAAATCCACTGCTGTGGGGCACTGCAGGGATGGTGTGGCTGGAATCCACTGCTGTGGGGCACTGCAGGGATGGTGTGGATGAAATCCACTGCTGTGGGGCACTGCAGGGATGGTGTGGATGAAATCCACTGCTATAGCACGCTGCAGGGATGGTGTGGATGAAATCCACTGCTGTGGGGCACTGCAGAGATGGTGTGGATGAAATCCACTGCTGTGGAGCACTGCAGGGATGGTGTGGATGAAATCCACTGCTATAGCACGCTGCAGGGATGGTGTGGATGAAATCCACTGCTGTGGGGCACTGCAGGGATGGTGTGGATGAAATCCACTGTTGTGGAGCACTGCAGGGATGGTGTGGGTCCAGCAGGGACAGAGCATCCTCCAGGAGAACCTCAGAAAGCTCCCTCAGTGATGGGACTCTGATGGCTCTCCCATGGAGACAGGGCAGCAGCAGCTGTGAGAGCCAAGCTGGGGCAGCTGGGGTGGCATGGCAATATTCACTGTGAGGTGTGGCACAGGTGAACCTGCTGCCTCCAGCTCTTCCCTCTTGGTTTGTCTCCTGGATTCCCTCCCATGGTTGAGAGCCACTCACTGAGCAGCTGCCTGCAATAGTGCCTTGAAAGTGTGATTGCTGCAAATGTGTGATGTAGGGGAGAAAAGTGCTGGTTTATGCCTCATTTTCACTTCTTAGTAATCATTGCTCCTCATGAAAGCCTCTAAATAAAACTTTTTGATTGTAGTAGTTTGTTAGTGAAGCTGTTCCTCATCAGCCTAGGCCTCCCTTCTGCCAAACTCCTCTAAAACCTTACTGGTGTCTCAAGCAGAAGTTTCTAGTTTTTAAAACAATGGGAGATTAATAATCTAATTTAGGTTTCCTTCACTCCCCTTTGAGGAAAAATGTCAACTCAAACCTAATGCACAGATGGAGAAAGAAGCAATTGTCACATGGAGCTGTCACACAGACTCAGTGCTGGAGTTTTGCTGTGCTCCAGATCCCCCCAGCTGATGTATGACAGATTTCCTGTCCCTGTGTTGACAACAGGATTCATACCAGCTTTCAGCAGTTTGAGTGGTTACTTGGGTGTTTGTACCATGTTTTGTCATTCCTACATAAAAGTATTCAGTGATCATTAACAGGAGTTCAAGTGTCACATCACCAAATTACTGACTGCAAATGCTGAGGGAGAAAAAGGAGGAATATTTTTGGCCAGGTAGCTGCATAAAAGACAGGGCTTGGTGGGAATTATGAATATAATGATACTTCAGTTATTACAGTGACAAAAGAGGATTTTGAACATCTAGATCCATTCTAGAGGTTTCTTTTTAATTACAGGAGCTGACTTAGAATTGCTGTGCATCTGTCCCTTATCTGTAAAATGAAGATTTTAATTATTTGCTGCTTCCATTACTGTTTGTTCCCAGAGATTTTGTACTGGTCTGATGTGACCCCAGCAGAGCACATTTCCCTCAGGTCTGCCCAAAAGGAATGGGCTAAAAGCTGCTGCAAAGGTCAACAATGTTGGTGAAAGGCAAGATACTCGTGCAGCACCATTGCTAAGTGCCACTCCTTGGTTTGCCACAGCTCTCTGTGTGACTGTGCTCAACTGAGCAGCTCCTTCAGCCTAAATTTCTGCTCTTTAAAGTGTAAACATTGCATCTTTAACTCACAGTGGTGCTGGGAAACTGTGCCAGCTTAGTGTGTGCAAGTCTTCAAACCCCTGAAGAAGCTGAAACACTGAATGTTACCACCTGTGTGGGCACAACTGGGAGAACTTCCAGGGAACACTCTCATTCCCCAAGGAAGAGGGTTTCATTAAAACATGTTCTTGTCCCATGCAGAGAGAACTTTACCAACATTAGCAACCATGGGTCTGATCACATCTCAGGTTTGGGTGTGCTCCAAACCCAACAGGAGTTTGCACAAGCAATGAGCACACAGAGCACTTCCATGATTATTTTCAGCCTTGCCTAACTTTCAGAAGAAACAGCATAACTCTAATCTTACCAATATGGTTATTATCATCTGCAATAAAAATGTCACCTCAGGTATCAGCAGCACTGCTAAATCACTGGCCTGAATTGAAGTCTTCCATCTGGAGTTGTAAGTTAAGGACTGTTTATCACAGGAGTGATTTATTGTGTAAACAGATCTTGCTGCTGGCATTTAGGAGAACGTGGCTGCCACTCAGCCAAATTCTTTTATCACACTTGACTGAAGTTCCCAGCCTTGAATTATTAGTTAATAATATCCGAGCGAAAGCATAATTTATTGTTTGAGTAAACTTTGAAACATAAAAACAGTGTCTTAGCTCCCAGACTTAGTGCTTGCCTTAGGCAAAGCATTTTTCTTTTAGCACAAAATTGTAATAGAACAGGAGTAAGATTTGCAACTAATTCCAACACTTCCTGCATGTATAATTTACCTAATGGCAGAACACAATCTCCTGAGCTGTTCTTCCCTCATTTCTGTTTTGTAAGACCAAAGGCCTTCATGAGCAGAGCTCAATCACACACAGTCAGACACGTTCAAACCTCAGAATTTAAAAGTAACACATCTGTGGTTTCCTGATAGGGAAATTTGATACCTTCCCTTTTTATAATTTCATCTGTTTTATCAGCAGGGCTGGGGGAAACACACGAGTTTCCCCCTCAGAGGCACTTGTGGCTAATTTAGAGCAGGAAGTTCTTTCATTGAAAGGAATAACCTCATCTGACAACAATTCCTTAGCTTTTAGGGTATTATTTACAGCAGTGCCATGATACCAACAGCCAGCAGATGCCAGCACACACACGAGCACCAAAAGTGCCTCTTTCATGCTAAAGGAGGGATGGTGCATGTGAGAAATGAAGCCCAGTCCTCAAAATTTTAGGAGTTAAATAAGGGCTAATAAGGAACAGATCAGTAATGCAAAAGTAACAGTTCTGGGTGCATGGCAGCAGCCAGAGGCACCCCCAATTCTTTAGCAAGCAGTCCTTGATACTGTTGAATTGCTTTACCTCCCCAAATGCCTGCGCTTTATTGGAGCCCATTTACCACAGCTCTGCCTCAGGCTGCCCCAGCATTGTGGCCACAGCTACAGTCTCAGGACTCCTCCTGATGCCACTTCAGACTTGGTTTTCTGCTTTTATGGCATTCTGTTATCTGCCTGGGCTGTTTTGGACTTAAGCAGCACAGAATCTGAAAAATACAAAAGCTAAAACCTGAGGCATCAATACATTTTGCAAGAGCAGTCATGTCTTGTGATCCATCTTCTGCAAGTCTGCTTACATCCTGTGATAGCCTTGCTTCATGCACAATTTTAGTTATACTGTTCACAAAAGCAATTACAATTTGCACTGTATCTATAAAGCAGTTACTTTTTTTTACAGTTATAATAATTTGCAAAAGCAAATTTATAATAGTGAAAGCCAACTGTTCCATAGCAGATTGTAACAGTGCAGAGCTGTCCCAAGTGTGTGAACCCAGAGGAGAAGTGAACTTTCTCCTTGATGTTTCATTGTAATATGTAAAGAATATAAAATGTGGCACTGTACTAAACTTAATCTTGGATTTAAAGAGGGCACTTACTGGAGAAAGGACTATACACTGGTCTAGCAGATAGCTGCCTTCTCTCTCCAAAACTTATTTCCATATGGAACTCTGCCTGGAATTTCAAGCCTAGTTTGATCTAGGGTTTTTTCCCTTTGCATACTGAATTGAGGATCCTTAATATCAGATCTTCTATTTGTGTCAGTGTCAAAATCCCCCCACCACCTCTGCACGGTGAAACCTTGAGACACGTCAGGTTTTTGGCTGCCCACATGAAACAGAGCAGGGAGGAAGAGTGAAAGATCAGGTACTGCAGATGCTGCAAACACTGCAATCCCTTCAAACACAGATGGTTCTTTTTGCTGAAATTGTCACTGCTCCTGACAAAAGCCTTTGCAGCACCACAGTCACTTCTGACATTAACTGAGTGATGGAGATCACTTCTGACAGATCTCTTCCAGAGGAGAAAACATTGGGCCCAGAGTGTTCAAAAAATCATCAGGCAATCCTCACTGCAAACAGAGATGGAGCAGGGGGAGTTTCTGGGCTCTAACTCTCCTTCCTCAGTGTATCTGCAGGGTTCACAGGTGTCCCCATAATCTTCCAGGGTGCTTTGGTAGCACATTTTCTAAAGAAGGGAAGAAACAATGCAAGTGCATACAAAAGCTCCTACTGCCCTTTGGCTGAAAACTCCAGACAAAAGCAGTTTAATAAGCAAATATGCCCTATTAGCTGTTAATTAGCAGTTATGACCTCAGTTTTGGCAGTCATGCCTGTTACCTGGAACACAAGTGAGTTGAGCTCACCCAGATGAGCTGATGCTGAATCTCACAACCTGACAGGCCATGAGACACACTGCACACTCAGCTTCTCCTACCCAGAATCCAGTCCAGTTTGCCAACTCCATTCCAGACTCTGGCAAGAATCCAGTCCGGGTTTTCCTTTTTGCCAAATCCATTCCAGACCCTGGCCAGAAATCTGGTCCAGATTTTCCTTTTTGCCAACTCCATTCCGGACTCCAGCCATAATCCGGTCCGGGTTTTCTTTTTTTGCTGACTCCATTCCATACTCCAGTCGTAATCCAGTCCGGGTTTTTCCTTTTTCCGACTCCATTCCGGACTCCGGCTGGAATCCAGTCCGGGATCTCCCGCACCCTGGATCCCGGATGGAATTGCCCAAAATGAAGGAAAATTCCGTATTTTTCTGGCTTCCCGTGGCCAGCAGGATCCGGGATGTGCTGAGCCACCCCCTCCACCCGACAGCACAATATTGGAATTCTCCCCAAGAAAATTCAGTGGTGCCATCTTGAGAAAGAAATACAAGTCAGTAACAAACAGGGCAGTATCTCACTTTTATTGTAGCAAATATACGGGACCTTTGAATGACAAGATCACTTTCCCAA
Source organism: Molothrus aeneus (assembly GCF_037042795.1). Classification (NCBI taxonomy): domain Eukaryota; kingdom Metazoa; phylum Chordata; class Aves; order Passeriformes; family Icteridae; genus Molothrus; species Molothrus aeneus. The sequence goes on from NC_089662.1 coordinate 11,549,254, forward strand.
GGAATCACTAGCAAAAATACCCACAAAAAGTTCAAATAAATAAGAATACATGAATATCAACATCAAAAGCTGGTCTGCAAATCCTCAGTTAATCAAGTTCAGTCCTTCCAGCATGGTCTGTTTATTTTTCAGATGAAAACCCACTAATGCAATGGGAGCAAAAAAGGCTCAATACCTTTAAAATAAGGCAAAAAATAGTGCATTCTAGGCAATTTCATACTGTAGAAATTTTATGTATCAGCCCCAAAAAAGCACATACTGGCTGAAAAAACTGTCAAAATTCTCTCAGAATTCTAACAAGATCCTTTAAATAGCAAATATAACGTCAAAGTTACCTGAAACAATGAATGAATCACAGAAAGGACATGAACAGTGACAGGATGAGGGCAGATCTCAGAGTCTGGAGTCAAACAGGACAGCTCAGCCCAATGGAATCAGCACATCCCTCCCTGCAGCATTATCCTGCTGTATCCAACTGAAAACGAGGTGGGAAAATTACTGCCCTCAGCACGAGATGCAAGCAATGAAGAGAAAAGGAACATGGCAAAAGAAAAACAATATTGCTTTAAATATTAAATATTTAAATTTTAAAGGAAAACAGTTTATGCACATTAGAGTGAAATTCTGTTTCTTCACATCTTCTAACAGGGTCATTTCACTGAGAATAACTGAGTTGTTCAAAGTTTATACTCATGCAACTTGAAGCAGAGTCTGGCTGTTTATTTGAAGTACAACCTGAGCATATTTGTTCTGTAGGTAATACTGCAGAACAATAAACCTTTACATTCTCTAGCAAAAAAATAAATCACTGTTTAAATATCTCACATCACAGTAATCTGTTCTTCTTCAAGAATCATCACCAGTGCTAAGCTTAGATCCACATGATCATATTGCTAAACCTTGTATAAAAAAGGCTAATAGCCACACAAATACGGTGCTGGGGAAGTATCTTAAGTAATTAATCTTAAACTGAATGTGTTTGATGGAATAAATTTTTCTGCTCTGTTCAGAAGTGCTTCTAAAGACAGTATCCAGCAATACAAAATGAAAGAAATATAAACCACAGTCCTCTTCATAAAAGGAGCTCTTTTCATCTGTAGGCCCAGAACACAGTGAAGTTAAAACAGAAACAGGACAAAATCCAGCCCTTGGAGGTCTGCTCAGCCAAGAGCTGCTTGTCGAGGCAAACACAGAATTTCTCTGTCTGTGTATGAACAAAGACAAGCATGTCAACAGTACCAAATCAATGACAGAAATTAGACTGTTGTGATTACCACGGGAGACAAACCAACCTGGCCAGATCTCAGGTGGAGCCCAGTGATGAACAAGTTTTCAGACTTCTTTAAAGTGCCATCACCACCTCCACCTGCTTCCCTTTTTAGTCTCCAATGACAGACTGGTGTCCATAAGATGACAAACATTACATTCTAACTTTCCTACCTCTGTGACAAAAGACTTTTCCCAGTGCCAATCACCTTTGCTGTGGTCACAGCTGGTTGAAATGGAGTTTATTTATTCTTAGAGAAGGGATCATGCAAAATGTGCCTGTATCTACATGCTCTCCTTACAACCCAGGAAAGCTTCAATTTAGAAAATTTAGCATCCAGCAATATTCAATGCTATAACAACATGCTAACTTATTTACTGCATCTAACAGAATTTTTTTTAAAAAATGTTATTCTGATTATTGCCTGGATCCTGCTCACCTCAGGTTTGGAGCTTGTAACAGTGAACTAGAACAGTGCATTAAAATCCTGATTATTGGCAAAGCAGCTCTTCTGTTTTTCACTACTGCTCATGTGAATCAGGAAAACTTGGCTAAGGCAGGCTTGCAGAATTTGGCCAGAGCTTGAAATACAAGCACTGGGTGCAGGAACCTTTCATCTAAAAAAGCTGAAATACAGGAGGCTGGACCAAAACAAAAGGGTGAAACAGCAGCACTGGGATGCGCTGGTCCTCTGCAGCTGCTGGTGTTCAGTCCCATCCTGAGTGCCACCACACCTCTGACACAGCCACCCCCTCTGCTCTTTGAGCATCTCAGATTCAGTTCCACTTGAATTGCATAGAGCTGAATGTACATGCAACTACAACTCTTATTAAGTGTAACTTTACAAATACTGATTCTGGACATGTCATACTGTCTGTTACATTCATTTCCTTTACCAATTCAAAATTTCACATTTGGTCTCCAGTAGACTAGGAAAAAAAACACTAAAAATATTTCTTAGGCTATTCCTGAGCAATGTTTTTATGTACTGTAAAATACTCTACTTTATTACTACATCTCTTAATATTCTCACTTTTCAAACTACATATAAATTCATGCTTTGAAATTTTACAAAGCTGAAGATCTGGTAGGCACAATGAAAGATAGAAACAGCTAAGCATCTTAAAACCAAGATGAGCTCACCAAGAGAAGTGCAATTTAGCTATTTACATAATGTACTCTTTAGTATTTGCTACTTTTTCACTTTCTATCACAATGTGAAGGATCCTCTTGCAGAATCTGGTCCATCAGAGCTCAGCTCACTTCTCATGAAGATTGGGGCTGGTGGCTGAGGAGGAAAATACCTCACCAGCATTTTAAAGTGAAAGTTAAAAACATTCTTTAGAATTTCATCTTAACAAGATCCTGTCCCTGGCTGCGGTGAGTGATTTGAAATTGTAATAGACCAAGTGACACTTGAATATTCTCAGAACTGTCCTTTGTATTCTCCTGTATCTCACAGACACAAGAGAAGACAGAAGGCCCAAGAACAGGACCCAATCCTGTGCTGTACGATTTCCTTCTGCAGGACATTTCCCCATCTCACCTCCCTCAGCCTTAAGAAGCCAAGCAAGACTGGACCACAGGATAAATAAGAGTCATCTCAGATGACTAAAAATAGGTATCTTCTGTATCAAAATATATCTTTACTTGAACCTACAACGCCCTTTAAATTCTTCCCTTAAGAGTCTGTTTCTTATATTTAGAGGGGCCACCAGTTCTGAAAACTAGGCCACACAGTCTCTGCTAAAAGCCTTAGTTTGCATGACTCAAATATATCCATGTGCAATTTGAAATCTGGTCATTTCCCCTAAATGACAAAAAGCATCAAGGCCTACAAAACGAACTCCCAGGAAAGCTGTCTGTAAACACAGTGAAGATTCCAGGGTATAAAAATACACATTCCATTTTCTTAATCTGTCATTATTGACGCTGTCTGGTCCCTAATACTTTGTCTTAAAAAGAATTCTTTCTGCATTAAAATATTTCAAAACATTATCTCCATTCTTCTTCTTCTCAAAAAAATAATACCTGTGTTTCATCCAAAAAATCCAATTCATCATCTTCTGTGAAGAATTAGAGTTGACTTTGCATAGATAACAGGCTCCATTATTTTATAAAAACACCAAAATCAAACCTGTCTTACAAAAAGCACATCTAGGCAGGGAGAAAGAGCATGGACCCTATTCCCTCATACCCAGCAGGGTAAATACAAGGAACGCTCAGCTGGTGCAGTCAGGACGTTCTACACTTCTCTAAACTTCACACTGTGCTATTGTTATCCTCACTGAGCAATTATAAATATTTTTGAGGAAAGACCAATGGAAGACATTTGCCTTCAGAGAAAACATTTTCTGCTGGCTTAAGATCAAATCTATAGAAATGAACAGTGCTGACTCAGAACCACGTGCCAGGAACATTTTTCTCAGCATCTTCCTATGAAGGAAAAAAAGGTTCTTCTGCACTGGCCAGATGCTTTCTAGCAGTCAACAAGCATCAACATTCACTGAAATTTGCGTGGTGTTTGCTTTGTGCCATTTGTTTTTATTTTCCTGTCCACTGTTGTTTTTTTAGGAGGAACATAATTGCTGGCATTGCCATTTTTCTTTGGATTTGTACCCGTGTATGTTTTTAAGCCTTTGATGGGAGCAGCTGCCCCGTGGAATGCTGGGGTTTGCTTAGGGGGCCTGATGTTCCCAACACTTTGGATTTTGGAGCTGCTCTCGGGGGGCTGCAGATTGAGAAGCTGCTGCTTTGCAGCTGGTTTCTTTCTCAGGTCCCTCCTTCCATCTCCAGTTTGCCTCTGAGGAGCTGCTGCAGCCCCAGCTCTCTCAGGAACCTTCGGGGACCGCGCCTGGCGAGTCTCCTCAGAGCAGGGCTCTGCCCTGGGACCCAGGCAGCTCCTGGGCAGCCTGGCAGCCCCTTCCAGGGGCCCTGCCTGCCTGGGGGGCACAGGGCTGAGCAAGGCTTTGCCTTTCCCGGGGCTCTTGAGGCCACGGCTGGGGCCGGGGGCAGTCTGGGGCCGCCCTTTGGCGGCCCTGCCCCGCTCGCTCTGCACCGTCTGCATCTGCAGCCACTCCAGCTGCAGCAGGCGCTCCAGGTACTTCTCCAGGGCTCCCGAGGGCTTGGGCCGGAACTCGGCTCTCCCTTCCACGTGGGCAAAGGTGGCCAGCTGCTTCAGGTCCCACGAGTTGAAAGGAGGGGGCAGGAAGTCGGGGTAGTAATATTCGGATTCTTTAAACCCCATTTCAGGGATGTGTTCCAAACAAAGCGGGTCGATTTCTTCAGCTCTGAGGATGAGTTCTGGTGGAGTGCAGGGAGAGGGGGGAATGGGAATCCTTTCTGAGTCAGAGAGGTCACTGGCACTATCATCTTCAGCATCTTCTTTAATAATTTGCACTGATTCAAAATCAAGAAACATTTCACCTACGGATGCTTCTTGCCATTTTGAAGAGCCTGGACTGGCTCCAGCAATGTATTCTTCGTGATTCTTCCCCAACTGTTCCTTTTTACTGCAATAAAAATGCTGCACTGGGACATCCTTAGGCCTACAGAAGTTTTCTTGTGTGCTGCCCTTTGTGCCAGGGGGGAACCTGTGCAGGAAGGATTCGCTTTGATTTCTTTCTGGGGGACTCCTCTGCAGGAAATACTCATTTTGCCTCCTTTCTGGAGGACTCCTGTGCAGGAAAGATTCATTTTTCCTTCTTTCTGGGGGACTCCTGTGCAGGAAGAATTCATTCTGCCTTCTTTCTGGAGGATTCCTGTGCAGGAAGAATTCATTCTGCCTTCTTTCTGGAGGACTCCTGTGCTGGAAAGATTCATTTTTCCTTCTTTCTGGAGGACTCCTGTGCAGGAAGGATTCATTTTTCATTCTTTCTGGAGGACTCCTGTGCAGGAAAGATTCATTTTTCCTTCTTTCTGGAGGACTTCTTTGCAGGAAGGATTCGTTTTGCCTCCTTTCTGGGGGACTCCTGTGCAGGAAGGATTCATTTTTCATTCTTTCTGGAGGACTTCTGTGCAGGAAGGATTCGTTTTGCCTCCTTTCTGGGGGACTCCTCTTTGGTCCTTGTGCACTGTGCAGTGAGCTGCAAACACTGGGGATCCTAAAGGAAAAGGAAGTTCATCTCCTGTTAGAATGGTCAGTGCCTTTGAACAGCAGCTTACAAAGGTCTTGCCACCCCTTCAAGGATGGGCATCTCCACGACTGAAGCTAAAACTGGCACAGAAACTTGGTAATGAGGCAAAATCAATAATTGCTGGTAGAGATAACATTGCCTACTAATTGATTTGTTGTTGTTGGGATTTTTTTATGGTTTTCCCTGAGAACTCACTAAGCAGGATAGCAAGTTTCCATTTTGATAACTTAAATTGGTTGTTCTCATAAATGGTGAACTCTAAGCCAAATGCAGCTCCAACTTCATCACAATCATTTTGTCAACCAGTTTGAAATGACTAAGAATGAAACAGATAATCTTATCATAAAATTTACCTTTTTGACTGATTATTGCCATCCAGCTGGTTCCTTCCCTTCTTATAAACATTTGCTTGGTGACCATCTTGAGTGTCATGGGAAATCTGAAGGGATATGAAAGTTTGTGATGTTATTAAGAAGCTGACTTAGAGTAGGTACCATTTTTATGTTAAAAAAGGGGATTATTTACCTTTTCAATGGCACTTGAGACATTTTTGCCTAATCTTCCAGAAGGAGATTTCACATAAGAAATTGGTTTATTTAGTCCTTTGGTGCTTGGATGGCTTTTTCCATTACTGTAACCACAAAGGATTAAACAGAATATCAGATATAAATAGCAGCATATATGAGTGTCAGAGTAGAGGTACAATAAAAACTTGAGAGTACAACTGAGTTTAGAAAAGAGCTGATTGCAGTCATTCTTGAAGTTCATCAGGACTATGCCACTGTGGCCACTTTTTTACTTTTTATACTGCAAATGCACTGCTGTATTTTTAATATTATTAACACAAAAGTGAATAATTCTATCAGATGATATAATAATAAAATGTAGCCCTTCTATAGAATCCTCTGACAGAGGATCCCAAAGCTTCTTTGGACATAATAATATTACAGATATTTAACTACTGATTTTTATAGTACCTGGTAGGTGCTCCAATTACAATTTACCAGAATTAATTATAAAGTACGATATGAAGGTCACATGTGAAGCCAAATATTGCTTGTCTTTCCCATTTGCACATTCTCAACAAAATTTAAAGGATTATTCCTTTGAAGATAAGGAGTGGAAGTGAACAGGGAGCATAAGGTCTCTTCTGGTATTAATACAAACTATTTCACAATGAAGGCATAAGAAAATTCCTTATTTCATATTATAATAGGCTTGTGAAAATATTATTAAGAGAAAAAAGCTCATATGAAAGCAAAAGGAATGGCATTACTGATCTGGGCAGCTTAGAACTAAAACATACTTCCTTAATTAAACCAGATACATTTCTGTGTAAGCAAGCACACAGAATAAATAAATCAGCATATTCTGTATGAATAAGAACAGTGTTTGCTCTACAAACAAGAAGCATCACTGATTTCCAAAATATTATTTCAGAACAGGAATAATCAAACTGTGTCCTTCTATCTAATCTAGCATTACTGCAGTTCAGTTAATTTGCCTGGCTGTACATCTTGTTCTCAGTTTTTATGTCAGTATAGTCAGATTTTGTTTTTAAAAACACATGATTTCACAAATTCAAGAGCTTATAAAAGAATGAAACTAAGTCCTGTGCCTCCAGCATTGCTGCAGTCACTTCTGTGACCTTGTGACCTGCACGATCATCCTGCACAATCATTTTTGTCACTGGGATCAGGGGAGAGGACGGCAGTGGGAGCAGGACAGCCAGGCACTTATTAACCAAGCCCAGCATGTTGACATTTCAGTAACTATAAAAAGTGAAATTAATTTCCTTACTTTACCATTCCTTTGTGGTTTTCATTGGTGTGGCTGTGGCTTTCCTTCTGCTGTGTCTCTCTGTGCAGTAATAAGGGATATTCCTGAATTCCTGGTCCCATTATTCCTCTTTCCAAAGGGAATCTGCACCTTTACTGTTACATAATCTTCAAACGGCTCCAGTCTTTTGGTTTTGCAAGACACAATCTATCCAATGCAGACATCCCCACGTCCTGGAGATGCTGGTGACAAACAAAATCCTCCCGATGTGATTCTATTTTTAAAGCAGGAAGATAAACATAATCAGCTACCAAACTGGACAGGGAAACAGTCCCCTCCCGCAGCACTCGCTTAGCGGGAAGCAGCAGCGCTCCATTTACTATTCCCAAAATAAGGAATACCTGCAGGTACGGCCGTGCTCCCAGAGCTGCCGGGCAGTGTCATGTGCTCATCCCCATCCCTGCTCAGCCTGCGCAGCTCCCGGCGCCGCCGGAGCTGGGCCCAGCCCTGGGGGTGGGAGTTCCTGCTCCAGGGGATGGGGAGCAGACACCAACCCCTGCTGCCGTGCGAGCTGAGCGGCCTTTCTGTGCCACAAAATGCGCTCTTCCGATATGCATATATGCAAATCCTGTATCCAATACTTCATCGTTTTCTTTTTCCAAAACAAATGTCTCATCAGCTCCTACTAAAATTACTCAGAGCAGGAGTATTTTTAGTATATTTAGCAGGAGTATCCATTGCTTTCTTTTACTTCAGAGGAACTGCATTCCCGTACCAGGGAGGTGCACGGTTCTAGGGGCTCACAATGGTCTGCAAATGTGACAGGTGACAAGCAGCTCTCCTGACGCACCTTTACTTCTACTGCAGTGCTGTTTATGTATTTACAGTCATATTAATGTCCGTATCTACTGACACTTGATCCCCTCCTATCCCATCCTGTCCCGGCCGCGCTCAGCAGAGCCGAGTCCCGGAGCCCCGGAGCGCCGCAATCCCGCACCGGCCGGGGCAGAGCAGCGGCCGCAGGGGGCAGCGCCGGCCGGGCAGTGCCCGGGATGGTGGCAGGGCCCGGGATGGTGGCAGGCTATGGCAGGCAGTGCCCGCGGTGGATGGCAGCAGTGCCAGCAGGCGCAGACTGCGCCCGCAGCGCCCGCCGAGCCGGGCCCGCTCCGCTCCCTCCCGCCGCCGCTATCACCGCGCTCCACAAGGGCCGCTCCTTCACTCAGGGGCCGCCCCGCATTCCCCGGCGCTCCCCGCCCAGGCCCGGTACCTGCCCTTACGGCGCGTCCGTCGCCAGCGGTAGCGGCAGCGCCGCCCGAGCGCAGAGCGCGGGGGCCGGGCCGGGCCGGGCGGGGCCGGGCGGGACGGGGGAAGCGGCCCGGCGCCTGCGCTGCGGCTGCGGAGCGGAGCGGCCGCGCTGTCCGGCCGGGGCTCGGAGCTGCTCCCGCGTTCGGGCTGCAGCGGGGGCCGCGCCGCCCATGGGCGCTGTGGCGGCCCCGAATGCGGATCCTTCCCCCGCCAGCCACGACACCGAGCCTGGCGCCGCGGCCGCGCCCGACAGCTCTCGCCCGCCTTCCAGCCTCTGCAGCAGCCCCGGCTCCCTCCTGCCCGACAGCCTCCAAGCCTTCCCCGGCCTCGACTCGCCCAGCATCCAGTGCGACAGCCTGGAGTGTCCCCCCTGCTCGTGCTGCTGCTGCCGCCGGAGCGCGGGCTCGGCCGCAGGCAGTGAGGACAGCCTGCAAGCCCCTCTCGCCCGCGGCTCCGGCACACGGTGCTTCGGCGCGCACCGCGCCTCCAGCGACCTCTCCGACAGCCTGGAGTCCTTCATCCAGCACGACAGCCTCCAGTCGCTCTCCAGCCTGGGTGTGAGCTCCTCCAGTATCAGCGGTGATAGCCTTGAATCCCTTTCCAGCCTGAGCCTGGGAGCCACCAGCCAGCACAGCGATCTCGAGTTCATCGGGCACTGATTCTGCCTTCAGTTTCCCGCACAACGCCTTACTGCTGGCTCTCTGCCAGCTGCCCCGAGACCTGCCACGCTTCTGCCTCTCGTTCCAAGGTGACATTGTTCCAGGTGATCCTTGCTGTATCCAGTGCAACAACCTCAGACCTTTCTGTGGCTGCCATTCCCAAATTAAGTGCTTCAGAGAGGTAGTGCTCCTTATTACCTGCAGTGTTAATTTAACCTGCTGATTTTTTGTCACCAGTGAAGAATGGAAGTGCGTGGTCCTCGAAGGAATCCCAGCTACCTCTCAGATCTCTATGAGAACATGTTAAGGGCTGAAGGAGCAGTGGCACGAAGGCAGCAGCAGCCCCCAGCAGTCCACACAAGTAGCAGCAAGACTTTTCGGAGCAGTGCCCCAGCCAAGGAGAGCCCCCAGCCAAATAATCATGCGAGCAGCACCTCCTCCAGCTGTGACCCAGCCCTGCGGCCCATCATGCGTCGCCGAGCAAGGTCCCTGCCAACATCACCCGAGAGGAGGAAGAGAGCAGCAGTGCAGTGTCAGGAGCCCGGCTGCCGCATGAACAGGGTCAGGTTTGCCGATGCTTTAGGCTTGGAGCTCACTGAAGTGAAAGTCTTCCAGACTGGGGAGGATCCATCCATCCCTTTGCACGTCCTTTCCAGGCTCTCCATAAACTCAGACCTCTGGTACAGCAGCTTGAACTTGGAGTTTACTATGCAATGCTTGGTCCCTGACTTCCAGCAGCCTGCAGACTGTGTGGATTTCTCATCCCGACTGCAGGAGCAGCAGGTGTGTCTGGAACGGGTGAGCAGCTCAGATCTGGGGCTCAGTGGCACCATCCAGGTTCGGAATGTTGCTTTTGAGAAGCGGGTGTCCGTGCGCTACACCTTCAACCAGTGGGAAAGCATCCATGAGGTGTGTGCTCGTTGGAACTGCAGCATCCCAGAGAAAAACGGGCAGGATCACGTTGATGTGTTCACTTTCTTCCTTCCTGTGCCTCCTTTCCTCCTTCAGCTGAGCACTCTCGTCCAGTTTGCAGCAAGGTACCAAGTCAACGGCCAGGAGTACTGGGATAACAACAGAGGCAAGAACTACACCCTCAGGTGCCGGACTCACCCCCTGAAGCTGCCGAGGGAGTGTGAGGAGAGCTGGATCCACTTCATCTGAGCAGAGGGAGCGGTGCTGAGCAGCCTGTCAGTGCTCTGGTGGCACTCTGTGCCTTGGCATGGCGCTCTGCCCCTATGGCAACAGCCTTCTTTTTGAAACCTGCCAAACCTGGCCGAGTGTCCCAGGGCTGGGAGGCAGCCAGTGGCCTGTGCAAACTGCCCTGAACCTCTGGGAAAGTTAAAAGGGCCAGAATCTGTAGTGAGATACCATCATAGAAAAGCCATGTGGGTTTTTTGGGTGCATGAGTCATTGCAGAATGGTTCCCAGGAATGCTGTGAGGCTACCAGAGAGCAAAACAACACATTTCTTGTTGCTAGTGATACTCTTGGTTGCATAGAATGTTTCTAACTGATCTCTTTTATCATTTTTTACTGTTTGTTTTCTAAGTGGACAGTGTGGCTTAACTGGTTTTGTTTCTAATTTTGTTTATATTACTTCACCAAGTCAGGGCACTATTCCATTTATGCATAATTTGGATGACAGACACTGTAGGGAGGGAGTACTTTACTTGTATTTATATAACTGTTATTAAGGCTGTAGTCACGTTAAATATTTCCATTAATATCTGAGTTGGAAATTCAATGCTACTATGAGCAAAACATACATGAAAATGTGCCATCAGCCCTTCTGTTTCCCTTGGGAAAAAAAACAAAAGGTGCCTTTTCCTGTCTCCTCCTTGCAGCAGGAATGATTGTTACCAAAGTGTGTGTAAGGCACATCTGCCTGGGGAAATTCTCACCTTTGTCAAGTGATGCCCAAGTAGGTTTTCCTCAAGGTGGTGATACAGGAATTGTCTTTTTCTGGTGCACCTGCTTTTACTAAGGGAAACAAGACCAGTATTGGACTTGTGTTGCAAATGCAGTTGAAGGTCTCAAAGCACTGTATGAATGCTCCTTATTTTATCACTGTTACCGGTAAAATTATAGATCAAGAAATGGATATGATATAAATAAATATATATAAGGAAAAGAAGTAGTACAGGGAGCAGGGTACGGAAGCTTGGAATAGCATTCCAGAACCCTGAATCACAGTTGTTCCCCAGTGTTCCAGAACTACTGCAGAAGTAGCTTTGACTTCTTTATTTAACTGCTTGCCATTGTAAAACAGTTGAACTTCCAAGACTTGCAGCCGTGCAACACAAGCAGGAACTTGAAAACACTTAATTACACAGACCCCTAAACAGAATCCCTTCTGCTGCAGGGAGAGCACTGGAACACTGTTAGACCACCTTCCTGTGCTTCTTGTTTTACTGTTTTTGTTCTGTGGTTTTAGTGTGGTTTAAGATTTGCAACAGGCTTAAATTTATGAAGTAAAAGTTTGTCCATAATTGTTCCCATACATAATCGTTACTGCATGGAAAGTTTAGCTTTATATGTGTAACACAGACTTTCAGAGCTGACTGGCTGAAGATATTAGAAGAGCTGTGTTTTAGAACTATGCTATGAAAATCAGGCCACTTACTTGGGCATCTTATTTTGAATTGGTGCTTATTTATCAAAATCACAAGTTGTTTGTAAAATCACAGTTGTAAGCAAGCCATGGCCAGTTATATATTAGTCTGGAAAGTCCACTGAGTAATTCTGGAAGTGCAGAAACCCCAAGAAAATGAATTTGTCTGGCAACTTAATGCTGCTTCTTTGTTGTGACACCCATTTAGCAAAGCTGGGCTTTTAAGTGAGGAGGCTGCCTCATTCCATTGGTCTTTGCCTTTCAGAGGAACCAAACTCAGGAGTAGGATTCTGTGAGCTGCTGAGCACCTTTTGCAGAGTGCTCAGAAAGCTCAGTCCTATCTGAACATGCAAACACATGCACAGAAGTTCTTGTGCCGAATAAAAGGGACTATTTTCAAGCATCGTTCCCTCCTCTTTTTCCTTCTCAAATTACTGTTGTTCTTCCACCAGCAAACACAGCACACCATAAAAACCCCTCTCTTACCAGACACCAGTTCACAGTGGGTGCTGCTAGAGCTCAGAGCAATACTTGCTTTCATGCCAGAAGGATGTTGCTGTCTTCTGGCACAGACTGTCATGTGCTAGCAAATGTCAGAGCTGAGTGTTCCCTTGGCCAGGTCAGATTTTGTAAAGCTGAGGCTGTCACAAGAAAGATTCATGCCAGATGTAGCACAGTGTGAGAGGAGTGGAGAAATGAGTGTCTCAGCAGTCTCAGTTGGGCTTCTATTGTCTTCCTTCCACAACCTCTCAGGGTTTTGGCATGTGCAAGGTCTAGAATACTAAATACTGAATCATTACTCCAGGTTTCCTTTTGCTCTGTGCTGGGCTGCCCTGCTGGAGAAGGGCTGACAGTGCAGTCCTGGCGCTGCTGGCTCAGTGGAGCAGTGGAGCTGGGAGCCATCTCCGGGTTAAGCTGCTAACGCTTCACACCAGTACTGACACCTGCCACAGCAGAGCTGATATTTGCACTTAGGTTTTACTGCCACACTCAGTGATGAACTCAAATGGCTTCTGGTTGACAAAAATGGGATTAAGCCATTTAGTGCTCATATGCACCTGTTGTGAAGGTAAACTTACAGCACATTTTTATCTTCTCAGGACAACCTGACTGCTTGCACTGTGTTCAAATTGAGAACTTCTCTTATAAGGAGGATTTTGTAAAAGTGAATTCTTCACAAGGGTTATCACCATATAATGCACTTTTAAAAACATGTATTTATTATTGTCATACAGTAAATGAATGTCTAGTATTCCACAGTTTCAAGGTTCTTCCAAGCATGTTTTTTAAAGAAACATGAAATCCATGTAAATAAAAAGGGGTTGTACATTACACAGTATATCAATGAAACACATATGCTGGACAAAAGGTCCACCAGTTGTAAAAATGCAAAGTGCTTAACTAATTTTAAAAAGCAATAATAAAATTATACCTATTGTAATACAGAAGATTGAAATAAAAGCTTTTCACAATTTTCTGTTGTTTCTGTCAATGGTAGTCCTGTCAAGAAGGCTCATGAAGAAACTTAATTTTGAGTTGCCACTGAAAGAGTAACATACTCTGGAAAATAAGGTGGGTTTGAGTGGCTAAACAATGAACAGCACCTGATAAAGAGACAGTGATCATTGTATGTATCTCAAAGACGATTGGGCTGCCACTTCCTGCATGGAACCTGTTCTCCTTTCACCTCAGAATTCTGTGCCTGCAGAACCTTCAGGATTGAGATCCAAGTTTGGAAAAAGGCTTGCTGCCACTTGATTCCAGTACAGCTTCATGGAAGAGAAGAGAAGAAGGGGGTTTTCCTCGGATTGCACTTTTCAAATCTGTGCTGGACTTAACACATTCATTTCTGGGCCTCACAATTGTGGTATTACATTTGTTCTATTTCTTTTCTTTCAGTTCTCCTTGCTGCAGCCTTTCCTCCCAAACGAGGTTCTTTCCCCTGACAGGTTTCATGAAAATCTACCTGTGCCATGTTAGGAGTGTCTCTGTGCAGTGCCTGATTTATCCTCCATGTGAAATGCAGCTCCATTGGGGTCAGTCTTGATAGAGCTGAGGATGGGAATTATCTGTTGCCAGGTTTCTCCTAAGGCAAAATGAAGACATTTAACTAGCAGACAAAATTAATAAAAATATACATTAGCAGTTACTTTTTAATCAGTGTTAATTACTGCAAATCAGTTTAAATACATGGGCATGTCTCTATTAAGTTGTTCAAAAATATAAGATTATTTAAGAAAATTACCATTTATTTTCCGCAAACATCCAACTATCAAATTTGTCTCCTAGTTTCCTGGTGCTACTTTTAATATAGGTGATATTTTTACATTTAGTTTCAAATTCACAGTTTATTTGTAAATTAAATTGCAGTTTGTAATCACAGTAATATACACGTATAGTCAGTAACTACAGCACTTAATGTGGTGTATCATCAGTGCTCAGTTGTACTTTACAGCTGGTAAAGACTTAGAACTGCAGTGAATGATTATTCATTTGGCAACAGGAGTGTAACGTTAGTAATGACTTCTTTCCCAACTTCTCTCTCCCTGTGATCTCAGATCTGCAAGTATTTCATTTGACACTTGATATTCAAACTGTTGGTATCAACACTTCTGACCCTTCACACACAACAGCAGCTGTGCCAAAGATTGAAAATACCTTGGCCAGCACAATGCTTTCCTTTAACTGTAATAAGGGTAAATATTTCTGCTACTGTAGTGAATAAAAGTCCCTGTAAATAGTGCTACCCTACCCTAAAGAGTTTTTCCATTTTCTCTGGTATTCTCACATGTGTCTGAAATGACTGTGGCCAAGTAATTTCACTGTTGGTTCTGCTCTGTTTAATGCATAACTTGATGAAACTCCTCTCTGACTTCCTTTCTGCTAAACCAAACAAAACAGACTAAAGTTAAAGAATGAGAGATGAGCTGAAGTAATCTCAGTGTGGATTGCAGGAAGCAAAGTGTGTGATCCACTTCTGGACCGTCTCACTTCTCTGTTGCTATAGAATGAGTAAGGCTGGGCAGGCTCAGCCTCTGTGTTTGCTCATGGTAAGGGGAACTTCGACCTCAAACTGTCTTTGATTATTTCTGTTTCGTATGGTGAAAGCACAATGCAGGATTCAGTTTGCATAGAAAATTTCTGATGCTTCAAGTTCCTCATGCAAAGTTTTGTCCTTGGGAGGTTTCTCAGTAAAGCTGTTTTACAAATCTGCTTCAGCACTGCCCACTCCCAGCTCCTCAGTGCAGATACTCCACTTCTGACACCACTTGTCATTTTCTTGCATTACAGTGACATCTCGTGGTATTTTAAATACTTTCTGTACAGTGTTTTTTTTCTTTTATAGTATTGGGTTTTTATCTATCTTTCTCACTTCAGGGAATCAGCAGTACTATTTTATTTACAAGTGCTGCAGGTTTACGTGCTGTGAAAGGTGACTTCTCTCCTAGATGCTTCACTACTGCTGCTTATTCTACGTATGAATGGAGACATTTCTTGATACTCTTCTGGAGTAGGTGAGATTTATTTTATCATCTGTATTTGTGATATGGCAACAGATACACCAGTACCACACCAGTGCAGGTGAAGCCCGCCTTTGGCACTGTCGGATTCCATTTA
Organism: Molothrus aeneus; assembly: GCF_037042795.1. NCBI lineage: Eukaryota > Metazoa > Chordata > Aves > Passeriformes > Icteridae > Molothrus > Molothrus aeneus. The sequence goes on from NC_089662.1 coordinate 11,564,628, forward strand.
AACACATTATCCAGTACTGCTGGATTCCATTTAAGCACATTATCCAGTGCACTGCTGGGTTCCACTTAAGCACATTATCCAGTTCTCTCTGCATAATAAACACCACAGACGTCAGTGGAAGCCCTTTGCCCGCAGCAGGTCTGTAACCGAGCGTGTCTTTGCACCTACTCGGGCAGTGAAAGCGTTTCTAAATTAAGCACAGGAATGGATTACACTGGTTTAGCCAGCCATGCCCAGTAATTTCTGTGTGTGCACGGAAATCAGCGCTAAACAGCGGCTGCAGACAAAGGCAACCCCGCTGCCCCAGCAGCGCCCGCCGCGCTGAGGGCCCGCAGGGCCCGCCCCCCGCCGCTCGCCATTGGCCCGCGCCCGCGCTGCCGCGCGCTGATTGGCCGGCGGGGCCCGCGGGGCGCGGCCCGCGCTGAGGGCTCGCGGCTGAGGGCGGGCGGTGAGGCCGCGCCGGGGCCCGGGTCCGGCCGGGGCGGGCAGCGGGGCCTGGAGGGCGGCGAAGGGAATTGTGATTCCTCCCCCTCAGGGCTGTGGGAGCGGGCCGGGACCCCAGAGCTGTGAGCTGCCAGCACGGGCCTCTGAGGAGCCCCGCTGCGTTCTTGTGTTGGAAAAAGTAATGAAAAATCACCCCATGTTTGTTATTTCTGTCTTATTTAGTGCAGGAGTAGCTAGGCTGTGTTCCCAGTTGATTACTACAGAAGTAATTCCCTGTCTTTAATCATTATTTGTTCTGTCTGTGTAAATGTCTGGGATGGGGAGACCAAAACTGCACGTTGTTAACTGCACTTGATTTTGTTGGTGTAAAATAATTCATACAAAGCATGTACAGATTTGTTACTTTTCTTAAATGTTCCACAAAAATTTTTTCCTGCTCTTGAGTATTACTACACTATTTTCAGAAACCTCTGTTACCCACATGTTGCTTTTAGCTGGTGACAATCACTTCAGAGCCCATCACTGTATGTATAATCCAGAAGTCTTTTTGTGTCATTTATCGTATTTATGTTAAATGATTTAATTCACCATTTTATGGTGAGGCCTGTATGCAGTTTTGCTGTTAACTCACCTGTCCTGAATAACCTGGCATTGACCTTCTGTGCTCTGTCCTTGCTGGGAAATCCTGAGGGTTTCCAGCCATGAAACTGATCATTCCTTCCTCTCCTTTGCTTTAAACAATGGTTTATCCACGCAAGAAACTTTCCCAGCTGCTTAAATAGCATTTATACACTGACAAACTTTGGAGTTTATAATGTATTTTGACTGATTCCCAATGTGTTTGTAAAACCTCTTTAAAAGTGTGATGATTGTTCCCTTTTATGCAGCTGAATTGGTGAACTGCAAAAATGCTAGCCAGGAGTGAGATGCAGGTACGTGCTGATGGAGCAGGATATGAGCATTGATTGTTTTAATTACTAGCATTTGATTGTAAGGAAAGTCTTCAGTGTGGCAGTGCAGCGTTAGTAGGAAGAAATTTTCTTTTGGTGTGGCTTGGTGCAAAGCAGCTGGGTGGAAAGCAAGAGGAACTGGGAATTGCTACTGATGAAAATAAATCATATGCATTCAGCAGAGATTAATCAACTGAGGTGATACTTAAGATCAAAATGTTGAAATCCAGTTGTAATTGAAAGAATTTTAGAAAGAATAAAGGGGCAAAATGGATAAGGTAACTCAGAAGTGTAAAATACACCAAGTAAGGGGCATTGATACAACAAACACTTCTGTAGGAATTTAGCTGTAATATGAGGAAACTAAAACCAGTTAAAGCAAATAATTAAAATCTCAGTGCATAAGTATTTGCAAGATTTACATAACAGATAGGGTGCTCTGTTCTTAAGGTTTTACGTATTTTTCTTAAGGTTTTACGTATTTTGTGAATCAGAACTTTTGTTTCAAGTGCAGCAGGTGATTGTGTAAAACTTGCATCAAATCTGTGCTAATTAGATGTCTTATATCAGTGTTAAGCATACAGTAATGCAGTTACTTTGGTATATTGTTTACAGCTTGAAAAGTTAATTGATGAAGCTGCAGGGAAGAAGGATCTCCAATCTTTAGAGCAATTTCTGGCCATGGAAGAATGTGAAAATGTCTCTCACAAATGCAGCAAACAGTTTGTCAACAAATTGGATAAGCTTCTGTGTTGGGTAATGTAATCATTGCATCAAAATCATCTGCACCATCTTTGGAAGAGGGTGGAAAAGATTTTTTTCATTTGCCTTGATTGACACTAGCAGTTGATTTAAGAACCAAAAATAAATTTTATGAATGAAATCTCTCCTTCAAGCTGCAGTTAAGGTGGCTTTTGAGAACAAAAAAGGCATCAGTTTAATTAAATACAGGTTCTTGTGGGACTTCAGACTAAAGCTTATGTTGTAATTTTGATTTCAGGCACTTGACAAACAAGAAGTCAAAAGCATTTCTACTTTACTAAATGCTATTCAGAAGTGTGGGAAGAAGATGAGCATAGCAGGAGAAGATGGGCTCACAGCAATGATAAAACACGGCCTTGTTGGAAGGATAAGTAAAACCATAAAGCACCTGTGAACTCCTCAATAAATATATAAACATGGATAAAGTGCATGAGCAATGCTTCAGTGCTGGGCAGCTCAGGGTTTCATTTGGTCCTTGATTGAGTCAGAATTAAGAGATTCCCATAACTCTGCAACAAATATTGTTCATATTTGAATGCTTTTTGTCATGTAACCCCTTATAAAGGGATGCTGCTCTCTCCCAGTGAGGGTTTTGCAAATCGTTGCAGCATATAATTAATTTAGATATGCTTACAGCATATAATTAATTTAGATATGCTTAGAGCAGCTGAAACAAGATGTATTTTCATGTGCTTTGTTATATTGCTTTTGACTCAGGAATTAGAATTTCCTGGTGCCATGGGGTTTCTCTAAATTTATTTTTTTTTGTTAATTCACACAGCAGTCATTTTGTACCTGCTCTTTCAAAAGATTTTAGTGATTTTCTAATTGTTTGGTATTATTTTAACCTGCATGTTAGGTGCATTAATAATTTGTAACTCAGCAAAAACTGAACAGACCCCACTTCCTTTCTGCTTTCCCCAGAGATTTCACTGGAGAGAATTAATGGCAAAATCAGATGAGAGTTACTCAATTGCCTTCTCAACTGCTTTAATAATAAGCAAATAATAAAGAAACAAAATAATAATAATAATAATAATAAACCTGCAAATAAGAAACAACTGTTGAACAACTTCTGTTCCAATTGAAACTAATGTAATTTATTGAAAATGAGGTTGTTTTAGTAACATAAATACCATTTAAAGTCATCTAGAACTCATCTTCTCTTGGTTTGAGTTACTGAAGCCTGTTGCTTTCTTCAGTGTCATGAAATACATTACAAGGGCCCAAAATAATAAACAAAATTTAATAACAAACAAAACCAGGGTGATAACTTTATGCTTGCATTCATCAAACAACACACTTCCATTCAGCCATTACCAATTTTCAGCTGCTTTTTCTGTGGAGGCAGGTGTCAAAGCAGATCTCCAATTTTTGTGCTAAAAAGTCCTTAAAACCACCTGATTTTGTTTGGCCTGAGTGGAGAATTTCAGTCTGGGGCTAACATCTGCTCAGCAGAGTGGGGCTGCTGTTGTTGTTTTAATAATTTCAGAGTTTGTGTAGTTTTACTGAAGTAGAATACAAACCATTGTCCTGTTCCAGGCTATTAAAATAGATTCACCTTTGTTTTCCCTTTACATGGTCAATTGGTTTGAAAAGTTAAAAGGAATTTTGGTCCTCAGAGGAGATGAAAAGAATGAAATGATTACAACTCTGGCTGAGGATTTCTTCATCACGTTGCTGGTAAAAATACATTGATAATAAAATTTGTCAAAGTAATTGTTACTAGTTTAGCAGTAAAAGGACCCTAAATATGTTTCTGTTTAATATCTTCCTCAAGTTAGCATTACAATGACTTCTGAAATAGATTATAAATCATTTTGGTTAAACAGTTTGCTGTAGTCATACTAATTTCTGTTCTTGGCTGGCATCATGAAATAAAAAAACCAGTAACACTGAATGCTGAATTAACAAAAAAAACTTCAATCTTTATTAAATTTTGATTACACCCATTATTGGGATGCTAATCCAGTTTATAAGATCTCTTTGAGTTTTCTTCTCTCCATGAAAATTGTTGTCATTGGTGAAATAATTTCAGTAAATTTAACTGAAATATAATTTTGGGAAAACACACTTGTTAGTAGGGATAATATCTTAGATTCTTTGTTAAGGACAAAATAATTTCAAAATCTGAAATACTTTTTGATTACTTTCTTCAGGTCCATGTTGCATAATTTTTTGTAATGCTGTAATATTTTCTTTATCAAAATGATTTTTTTTAATTGCAGGTTGTGTGTGATAGCAGACCTGAAGGTGAGCTTAAAAAGCAGAAATGAGAGTTTAAAATGTCTTTTTCAGGACACACATAGGACCCCTTTTCTCATTTCCCCTAAAGCATCAGCTTTAGTTTGGGGTTTCTCTATGGACAGATTTCCTTATCACTTTCTGTTGTCAATAATAAAACAAGCACAGTAAGTTCCAGAGATGGCAAATGAACTGAGTTGTTCCTACAATAAGTTTCTCCTAAGGTCCTGTCACAGCTCAGCACAGCCCAGTGATCCTTCCTTATGGCCCTTGTCCTTGGGAGTGTCACCCTGCCCTTCCCTTTCCGTGTGGCACTGGGGGCAAAGGCCCCACAGAGTGTTTGGTGTCATGGTCAGAGTGAAGGATTCATTTCCTTGGCCCTGGGGAGAGAAACTCCAGCACCTGAGCTGTGTCCCAGAGAGCTGAGTTATGGACTTGACCAATCACATGTAAAAAATTAATGATCTCCTGCCCAGGGGAATTACACAGTGATGCACAGGAATAGAAACATGGTTTCTGTAAATTGAAGTAACTATTCTGTTTTGCATATCACTAATCCTTTATAAAAAGACAGACACACTGTATTTAATTTCTAAATGAAAATGAATCCTTTCCCAAATGTTTATGAGGGGCACCCTAACAGACTCTTGACAACTCTTTGATTTCTTTCTTTCCTGTTAGGTAAAATGCAAATACTAGAAAACTTTGTTCTGAGAACGTGTTCCCTCATTACTGATGCAAGAATTAATATTTATGTTCAGCAGGAGGTAAACATCCTTCTTTCTAAGCAGCAGTTTCCTGGTTAGTGTGTTAACAGATTTTGTGGAGAGAGTTCTTTAACTGTGCAGATGCTACAAAACAGAGAATATTGTAGTGCTCTAGGATCAGAGGGGTTGTATAATGTTTCTCTGGGAATGTTTGTTGTTGTTTATATGTTGGGGTGTTTCAGATTACTGACCTGTGGTTGTGGGGGCTTTTTGTTTGTTTGTTGGGGTTTTGTTAAGAGTCAATTCCAAAACAGTGATATGAAAGTTCTGGTGAGGAAGCTGTTTAAAAGCATAGGAAAAAAATGAGCTCTGCAAGTGCTAGAAACAGGATTAAGGTTGTTGGTTGTTAATTCTTTAGTCACTTGCAGGAGATTTGCATTCCTTCCAGTACACTTTGAATTTCTCCTGTTTGTTTTAGTGACCTCGTGTTGTCAGGGGATTTTCCCCCTAAAGAAAGGGAATGTTACAAAAAAGTCTTTTGTAAAGGCTGCATCCCCAAAGGAAAGGTTTTTATGCTAATTTAAGGTACACTTTAGTTCAGCAATCAACTGCAGACAGAATTCTGGCTTTGGGAGATTTTCTGTATTTAAACCTGCAAATAAGAAACACTTGTTGAACAACTACTGTTCCCATTGAAACTAAAGTAATTGATTGAAATTGAGGTTGTTTTAGCATGATGAATACCATTTAAAATCATGTAAAATTTGTTATCTTTTCTTGTTTTGCAGTTACTTAAGCCTGTTGCTTTCTTCAGTGGTATGAAATACATTACAATACATTAAAATAAGAATAACTCAAAGTTTAACAAACTTACTTTATATTCCCTTTTTTCCATTCTTCTTAGGTAATAAAAAAACTTAATTTATTGCTTGAGAAGATCCCTCGAGATTCCAAGAAAAAGATACTTTCTACAAAGGAGATGTTGCTTGTCATGTAACTGATCTTCAGTATAATTTTATAGCATTCCATCATTTGCAGAGTTGGGAGGTGGTTTTTACTCAGCTGTTGTGCAGATTGGTCCCTGTTTAACTCAACTTTTGCACTTGCTATGAATTCTCAGTGGTGATGGCTATGGACAGGTATTTTCATGGGTTACTCTCCATCAGAAGCCTGAATTTTCCTCTCTTTCCCAGTCTGAATCAGGCTTCTCCCCATCCCAGTTGTCATCCAATAATTAAACTCCTGTTTGTAAAGATGTGCTTTCACCACCAGAAGGTTGGGCTGTTTGCACTGGAAATCATTTTACAGCACTTCAGAAAAGCAAATAGAGTCAAAATTGTATCTGTCAGGTGATTCAGGTCCCCAAGCAGTGCTCCCAGAGGTATTTACCCCTTGGAAGTCTTAACAGAATCAGGGGTTTTTCTCATACTTGGAAAGTTTATTATAAACTTATTATTTGCCCTTGTGTTGCTGTCACATTTTGATGAAATGTTCCTTTGTTTGGCAGGAGTGAAATGGGGAGGACAATTTTGGATGCTGGAGGTGAGCATGGGACTTAATTTAGTATTGAGCTTCTTAATTTGATGCAGACCAGTTAAGAAAGCAGAGAAGGCATTTGGAAGCTGCAGAATGTTATGGTTAGGGTTATCTAATAATAAAAATCTAAGTACTGCATGAAAACAGTCTGCAACCTGGAATGTTTCTGTCTGTCCAGTGGATGGAAAACTCATGGAAGTTTTTGGTTTTCTAGAATTAAAGTTTTCAAATAGGAAAAATGATAAACCAGTCAATCTTTGAGGCTGGGAGCTGTGGCCATGGGTAGTAGTACTGCAACTTCCCTCAGGGATCATTTTGGTATCCAGCAATTTCCCAGCTCAGAGAGATGAAAGTTGAGAACTTCTCTCTCTTGTTCAGACACCTGATGTCACTCTGACAGCCCTGGAAAGTTTGGTTCATTTTGAAAAATAACTTGTTTAGCCATTGTTATTCCCTTAGTTCTTTTTCTAATTATCCTTTATGGTTACATGTTTGGATCTAGTGGGATCTAGATTATGTTCAGCACTGCTTACCCCAGTTTCCTGATAACATTGTCCACCTCAGTAGTTATTTCAATCTGCTCCTGCTCTGAATTATCTTGGCTGCAGACTATGACACACAAGTGGCCATCACAGAAGCTCTGTGCAGAATGGTGTCAGAGAAGCAGAGGAGAGTTCTGGCCTCCCAGTTGTTTCCCATGGAGTTTGTGTCCAGTGCATTTAAAGGAATTAAAGATTCAGAGTTTGAGACAGTAAGTCACATGAGGAATATTTCCAGGGAGGGAAACTTCCATCTTACAATTCTATAAGAAATGTCTATGTTTTAATAGGATTGCAGAAAATTTCTCAACCAGGTGAATGGCATGCTTGGAGACAAAAGAAGGTAAAACTGATTTATTTTTTTATGCTAATGTATTTTCTCTTTTATGATTTTATGTTGTGATTAAATTTCATGTTACCTCCTTGGGGTAAAAATCACTTTGCTGGGATCTCTAAGTCTCTAAAGCTTGTGCAAACAGAATCCATTTGCTATGTTCAGATCTGCAAAATTTATTTACAGCATTATAGAATACTTGAAAAAATATCCTTTTCTTACAGGGTTTTTACATTCCCATGTTTATCAGCAGCTCTTGATGAGTATGAGGTAAGGTTTTCTGCCTTCTAGTTAAGAAAAAATCGAGATAAAAATAAGAAAATTACCTTTTTTCAGAAGTATAAAATAGGCATGGACTGAAAGTTTGTCAGGGGTTCAGACCAACATGAGGCTTCTTAGCTGCTAGTAATCAGTGCTCTCTGCTCTGTTTGATCTTATTCTTTTTGTTTTAGCTGCAGATACCATTGGATGAAAACGTGGAAGAGTTTTGGATTGATTTCAACATTGGCAGCAGAAGTATTTCCTTCTATGTGGCAGCAGAGGATGCAGTAAGCTGAGTTTTGTCTCCCTCCAGGTTCTCCTGAGGCAGCAAATCCACATTCCTTGGAGTGTGTCAGATTTCATTTCCCCATGCTCACATGTGCATTCCACTGATGATGGGGCTAAAAAAAAAAATCAGATTTGTTGATATTCAGATCAAATAATTTCACAGTAATGACTTCCAATGCTGTTTGGGAATAGTTTACCACGTGCACAGTGAGAAATAGTGAAGCACAAGTTCCTGTCACTCTGTAACAGAGGTTTAAAAAGTTGGGAATTTGTCACTGGATGACTTTGATCACTGGATTTCTGTTAATTGTGATATAATACTTTTCTATCTTTCAAAATGTGTTTTTCATATAAGGACCAGCAGTGGGAAACAGTCATTATACAAGAAGAAGATGTCAGCATGTACAGCCTGGAAGGTATTTGAACTCAAAAATGGGACCTTTCATTGTATTCTAACTTGGATTTTCAATCTAATTTCAATTTGATTAACCTTAAAGTACTGACTTAATTCTAGCAAAGCAGAATTCTCACTTAGAATATTGTAGGAACTGTTTTTATCAGGGACAAAACTGCACTGCAGTCACATCTGCACTTTGGGTGTGCTGGTATGATTTTAGGAAAATAATTTAATAATTATGTCTTAGAGTTATTTCAATACAAAATAAGGCATAAAACAATGGCAGGTAACAATATTCCTTTTGAACTTGTTAGAACAGTAAATACCTGTAATTTGTCTGCAGCTATAGTAAGTAACCTTCAAAGAAAATTCTCTTTAATAATATACAGAATAAGTATTTCTAAAATACAAACATTAGATTTTTTTTGTTAATAAAATTATTGTAGATTAGAGGGAATTAAATAAAATATTAATCTTAGTACCTGAACTGAAGAATGTGTCATGTGTTGCCAAAGATTATATGAGATGCTGTTTAATTGAAATGAAGCTGCTTTTCAAATTTTGTTTTTGTCCAGAAAAAGATTCAAAGAAATTATTAACAATAGATCTAAAAAGCCCAATGAGTGTGGGTGCTCTTGAAGGAGAGAAATTTCTTTTCTGTTTTGATTCTATCTTGGAAATCAAGGATGTGATCATAAAGGTCTATGGATTTCATAAGTGTAAGGTAAGATTTAAACACCTTTTTGAATAGTTTTCAATTGATTCAAACTCAATGTCTCATTGCCATTTAAAAGTTCCAGCTGTGATTATTGGAATCTCTCCATACCAAAAGTTTCTCATTAACATCACTGCTACAGAACTCACCATGTGCTGAGCTTTGGGAAAGGTGCTTCATAAGGACAAGAGGAAATGGCCTCAAGCTGCAGCAGGGGAGGCTTTGGTTGGATTTTAGGAAATTCTTTCCACTGGAGGGGTTGTCAAGGCCTGGCCCAGGCTGCCAGAGCAGTGGTGGAGTCCCCATCCCTGGGGTTGTTTAAGACACACGAGGATGTGGCACTTGGGGACATGGGTTAGTGCTGGGCTCAAGTGCTGGACTCAAGCACCTGAAATGGTTCTTTCATTCCAACATTGGAAATGAATTGCAACAAAAACTTCCAGGCTGGAAAGAGAACACCATACCTTAATGTCAAATTGTGCATATTTACTTTTCCAGAAACACAGCCTGGTTGCTTACAAATCCTTCCAGAAATGATTCATGAGCTGTCTTGTTTTGCAGTGCAAGTAACACTCATGAATTTACTCATTTAGTAAAACATTTCTAGCAAGCCACACCTTACACCTTTCTGCTTCCAACAAACTGCTCTGGCCTGAAGTCTGACTGAGGAGCTCCTGAGGGATGAAACTGCTGTGAATTTGTGCAGTCTGTTTTCCTCTGTAGTCTGATTCCAGACACTTACAGATCTCTCACTTAAGTATTTTGTTTCTTGTTTAAAAAAAGAGCCAAGTGTCTGTTTTGACAAATCCCTTTGCAGGATTTCAGCAAGAAGCAGTCTGCATCAGTAGCCAAAACAACTGTCCACATTGTCTTTGATGAAAGTGGATCACAGGTATTCTGCCTCAGTGTGCTGAGATGGTTTCTTGGGGTTGTTCAATTAGTCTGATTATTCATCATTTATAAACAGTAAAAACAAGGACTTTAAAATAATAATAAGTACAGATAAGTGTAAAGCCAGGCAACTGGTGTCTAGTATGTATGTATTGGTTTTTTGGGGAGATACTAATATCCAAATCATAGAATAAAACATAAATATGCACAGGGCAAGTTCTTTTATGTGCATTGTTACTTGAAAAGCCATCCTTGTAACAAAAATAGCAATTAAGTTGGAAGTTTTTCAAACTAAAAGTCTGTAACCTCTTAAGTTTAACAGACTCTCCAGTGGGGGATGTGTTACTTGGGGTAAAGAAGATGCTATGTGTGTTTGTATAAAAATAAAACATTATAAAATCCAAATATTGTACACAAATTAAAAGAAATTAAAATACTCTATAGGTAATGGTACCAGAAAGTCAGTTGTCACCAGGATTCAAAGAAAAATCTGGAGAGGAGAAGGAGAAACTCAGTAAATACAAAGCTCAGCAATCTCCTGGAAGTTTGAGGACTCAGAGTAAAAGTAACAGTCAAGAAAAACTCCAAGGTGTTTCCTCCAAGGTAAATAGGGTTGTCAAAAAAAAGAGGAGTAGGGAGAAAATGCATGTCAGTATAAATATTTGTAGTATTTAATAGTCTAAACACCTTCTTATTTGACACTTGCAATATAGTCAGTACTGTAATAAAAGTTGGATTGTCTTTCTCATGACTTGATACTAAGCTAGAAAAATCTTTTGCTAAAAAATTTGTTGGTATTTTGAAACTACAGTAACGTGACAGAAATAAAAAGGAATTGTTAATGATCTCTAGACCATGATGCTCTGAGAATTCTCTTGAAAGAGAAGTTTTTGAGGATATGCTCAGATGTCCCAGTATGGAAAAGTCAAGTATGGCCTCAAGTATGTAGCCCTGCTGGAGAGGGGCTACAAACTAAAACAGTTACTGTGTCTTCCTGGTGCAATAGTGGGTGTTCAGAAACCAGTTTGTGCTTAGATGGTAGCTCTGCAGAATCTCCAGGGAATCCCTTGGTGCACAAGGGATAGGATTTGCCAATACTTCATTGAATTAATTTAGAAAACAAAACCCACAAATCTCAGTTTAAAAATATTTTGTAGAAATATAATTGCATAAAAATCACATTGCCTTGATGCCTGCAGCAGCAGCAATTGACACTCCAAAAATGGACAAGAGACTCTTGGTAATAAAAGTTCTGAATTCTTGTGCTGTCATCCTTAAATCAGTGTATTATGGTCAAGTTCTTTGTGTTCCCCAAGATAACTCCATCCCATAAAAGGAAAGTGTCTGAAGCATCTGTGTGTGTTCCTGGAACTACCAGTGTGTCCACAAGGAGCTCACTCTTTTTTGTCAGCACATGTAAGTTTGCTGGTGCTTTCAGGGTAAAAATACACTGGGAATGGTCTTTGAAACTCAGGCATGAACTGTGATCCTTGGCACAGCTGGAAATGAAAAGGAGAAAGATAAAATCTCCTGAGCAGATGTTTAAGACTTGAAAAGTTGAAGGGGCACTTGCTCCTGGTCCATAGACAGGGTGTGGGACAGGGGGAAGCTGCCTTCCCAACAGCCCAGGGCCACCTGGCACTTCTGCTGCTGCTGGCAGGTGCTGGAGCCTGCTGAAAACTCAGTAAAAATACATTACACTGAAGCCTTTAAATAGAAACCAACTATTTTCTACCAGATCCAGCCTGTAACAAGCTTTGCTTCTGCCTCCAGTCATCCATAATCAGTGGGCTCTTAATCTCCACATAACAGAGTTGGAATAAATGGAATTATTAAAGGTCCAGAAGGGGATGGTATCAAAACTAACCAGTTTTGTTGGAGTTTGTGGAATAGCTGTGATAGTGAGCAAAACTCTTCCTTTTGTAAGGGGAGAACTGATGGAGTTCTAACACATCTCTGTTTTGTTTCAGCCACTCCTTTCAAAGGGAGATGTAAATTGCCTTTGGAAATGACCAGCTCTACTAACAGGTCTGACAATGATGCAATAAATGAGAGCAGAACAAAGAATTTCTATCAGGAACCTCCTGGAGTACGCATGTCCTCTGTAGCTAAGTCCTTTTCTTAGAATAACATTCATTTCTATTCTAATTTGTTCCTAAATCATACTTTAAAGAGCTAGAGTTTTACAGGAAGCCAGTCACTTTTAGAAAATCATATGTTTTACTTTATTGCATTATATTTTCTTGCCCTCAGAAATTCAGGTTTAACATGTTTGAAGTCAGACTGAACTCTAACAAAATTAGGCCCAATTTGCATTCACTCATCAGTCCTGACCCCAGAATTAACTTCCTATTTCTGGAACCTCAGTTCTTCCTTTGTGTATAACAGGAGAAAGGTGCATGCAATAATTTCTAATTGGTTATGCAGTAGTGAAATAGTCCTAAACACAGAATATATTCAGCTGTGCTTGTGAAATGGTCTTCAGCTTGCAGCATTTCAAGCATTGATTTTTTTAGTGCATTTTTGATCAGGCATTCACTACTATGAATCAAAAACACATAAATGTTGTAAATGTCTGCCTTGCTCAGATTCAGGCCAAGCCCCAGACTATGGGACTCTGAAGCATTTTTGATACAGCCATGCTTTGAAAAGGGCTTTCATGCACAGAATGTTTTCTTTAGAGCATTTCTTTGGCTTTTATGGGCTGGAAGTGGCAGTGTTACTTACTGTGCTTTTAGAGTGGGCAGAGATGCACAGCAGACAATGAATTCTGTGAAACAGACCACATTAGGAAGTCAGATACCAGGAATGAGGCAAAAATACAAGGGAAGGTACTGGAACAGCACTTCCATGAAGTGAGAACAAGAAAGTCGTGTTTTCTTAGAAAAAGCACAAGTTTATGAGGTTGTACTGCTGATGGTCCTGCACTAATATTTCCTTTTGGGTGTCATTCACTGTAGCAAATGCGTTCTGAAGAAGTCTTAAAAAGGGTACAAGAGACCACAGAAAAGCAAACTTTAGGCAAGTAATTTTACAAGCATTGCTAGTCCTTACTTTTGTAATTATTTTAATTTTTTCTTTTGCCATAATAATTGACACCAAATTAATGTCTCATTTAGATGAAGTGTTAGATATTGTTCCTGATTCTCAGCCAGTTGGGAGAAGCAACAAACCTTTGTAAGTACTAGAAAAGAATTCCAAGTCATTGTTGTCACTCACTTTGAAGGGAGAATTTTCAAGCATTACCAGAATTGACATTTTGTTGCAATGTAAAATGCTTTGACATCTCTAAGATATAATCATTTTCCTATTTATGATACACTTTTATTGTAATTAAGACTCAAGTTCTGACAGTAGGATGGTGTTGTCCTTGTTAGGCTGCCTGGTCTTTTGGAGACTTCTTTTGATAAAACTGAAACATGGAAAAAAAGAACATTCCCTCTTCCTGAGAAGAATGTAACAACTGGGGACAAGCAGAAGGCAAATCTGTCACTGGCACGTGCATCCCATCCAGGTGAGGGTCACACTTGGTCAACAGCTGCTCTCAAAACTAGATTCAGAGAAATTAACTGGCAGTGATGATTGTTTTTCCCTTTATTACTATTGGTAGCCAAAGAGCTGTAAAACAAAAAGCATTTATTCAGCTTTTTGAAGTACCTCTCCAAATAAACAAATGAAAAAAACAGAACCGAGCAAATTAAATTGATACCATCCTCAGTGGAGAGTCAGAGTGTTGATCATTGGGAACAGAAACTTAAATACAGAAGGGAAAAATCCTGAAACTACCACTGAACCATGGTTTAAAACATTTCTTTCAGCCAGAGTGTCTGACACATCTTTGCATTCTGATCTTGCACAAGAGGACCTTGATGTTCTCCTCAGAAAAGAGACTGCAAATCCAAAACAGTCAAAGACAGTGAGAGTTTCTTACCTTTGTTTCTTTCAAATGCATTTAAGAGAATTGTCCAATTTTCAGTGTTTCAAAACTGCTGGGTTTATTGTCATGCAAGGGAAAATGGTTTTCAAATGAATGCAATTTAATCCATTAAGAGACATTTAATGAAGTTTAGGGGGTTCTTAGGAACCTGAAGTTCTGTTTGCAGCTTTGTTCTTCTGTTGAAAGTTGAGTGTTAAACTGTTTTTACAGAAAGCAAAGTCTAAAGAAATGGCAGATGCAGCCAAATCACTGATCAGTAAAATCAGTGACAGATACAGAGACAAGAGTGATGAGAAGAGCAAAGCAAGAGATTCCCTGGGCTTTAACAGGTACAATCTGAACCTTTTGTGCTGTTTTTGTGTGCCTCTGGCTGTTTCTGTGATGTACCCATGAATGCTAATAAATGAAAGGGGCTGGGCTCTTTTAATCCATCTTTTAATTGATGTTGTATTTAAATGCATGAATAAATTTACTGGGTTTGATGGGGTTTTTTAATATAGGCAGTTTTCTGATGCATATATTCTAATTAGCATTTAACAAAATGTATCTTTATTTTTAGGGCCCATTTAAATAAATCCTGGATCTCCAAGGTAACACATTAGAGCTTTTGTTGGAATTGTTTTTAATATGTACATAGATGGTGGAAGTCAATAGGTGTAAAGGGAAAGTTCATAAATACCATTGAATATTAAGTATCTGTAGATGTTAAGTATGCATTGACTGCAGGTATGTTTTGCCATATTGAGCTGTTGCTAATCAACCTGATTATCTTCATGATGAAGAAGTTGCTTTTTGAGATGACAGTGTCTATGAATGCACAGTCCAAATTTGACAGAGATAACTTTTCATTTATGGATAGGAAGAAGTTCAGGACAGGACCCTAAAAACTGCTTCTTTTCTCAATATAACTGCTGGCCATGTCCTGTAAGTAGTTACAACTACTGATTGCCCACACCTGATTCTGTGAAATTTTCATTAATTCAGTCACAAAATTGATCTCTGACTGTTTGACAGGGATGATGTCTACAACTTTAACATCAGCGGGTTTGATGAGCCTACAATCAAGCTTGGAGTAAGAAATAACTGAAATTTCTATTATGAATAGAATAGAAAGGAAATCAGTCAAATGTTGTACTGAAAGTATAATTAAGATCAGAAAATTCAAATTATATCAGCGAACTAAGTGGGGAGAAAGTTTGTCTTGTAAATACCTCCAGCATTCTCAAATACTGAACAATAGACTCTCTCTTAAGATTCTGGCCACTTCAGGCATGAGGTGTTTTTTCTGAATTAAGGAATTCAGGCATGATGATGTTTTTCCTGAATTAAAAATTAAACAGTGTGTTAGGAGTATCATTATTTTAAATTATCCTGAAAATGTTATTGGCATCTTTCTAATCCCCATTTTAAAGACATATTTGTGCAGATGTTGGAGCAAAAAGAAAATATAATGATGATAAAAGATAGTTTTGCTTCTTGTGGCTCAGAGGAGTGAATTGGGGAAGGTTGTGAAGCAGGTGGGTGGGAGCTCTTGTATTGCTTTGAGATCCTGAAAGCTTCAGTCAGTTGCTGTTGGCTTTAACTGCCAGCTCTATTAAATAAATTCTAAGGTAGAAATTAATGACCCTTAATTGCTGAGTGTAATAACTAAGGAATAAAACCTCCTTAGCAGTTACTGGCAGGTGGCCTGTTTAATTTTGTACAGATTCCGTAACCATTGAAAATCTTCCTTTGTTTCTTCTCTGTTTGCATTTTTAGATCCAAGAATTGTGTGTGACTGAACTGAGTGTTCATACAGAGGCAAACAGAAAAGGGTAGGATGTTCTGTTTTGGTTGCTGATTATCCTGGAACAGCCTGCACTCTCCAGCAGGCAGTCACAATATTCCAGGGAGTGCTGCATGACAAGAATATCTTGGCTGGGTTGGTTTTTTAAGCAATAAACACTGCTGTGTTCTCCTAGGCTGTTCCTGGATGGTCCTTTGGGAAGGTGATAAAAAGCAAAGGATGTGTTCCATGAAGGAAATAGTTCTCCTCATGGAAAACTACAGGGAGAGAAAGTGCTGAATAGAGGGGGGTGGTTTTGGTTAATGATCCTCCTGGAAAGGGGGGTGTTGTTGCTGTGTACTCCTACTGATAATTGGGAAACAAACACAGCCTTTAGGGTTTAAGGTGCACAGGTAATCCCAAAATCATGTGGAAGCAAAAGTCTGTACCTTTGTTTAAAGCCTTAATCCAGATATCATGGGAATAGTAAAAAGCTTGAGAACAACTATTTTAAAATGTATTGTGTAAAGATGGGTTTTATTTCTCTGATTAAGGAGCAAAACCATCAATAAATCCAGCACAGAAGGGAAGGCAGGAAAAAAGGTAAGGCTCAGATTTTTATGGATCAGCACAGCTTGTCCTCCTGCCTTTAAATTCCAGTTATGTAAGCAGGCTGTGTATAAAAATTAATAACTTAGGAACTTTTTTGGGTTTTGTAGACCAGAAACAATCGAGACAAGAAGCATCTCTTTAGTGACTCAGACACAGAAAACAGAGGGGATGACAGCAAGACAGAGATTAGCTGGCTGCAGGAATCCAAGAGGAAACCTAAAGCCCAGATAATTGATTACAGTAGAAGTAAAAAATCAGGGAAACCAATGACCACAGACAAAAGTAAGAATTATTTTTCATATTTCTGAGAAATGCTGCAGTAACTTGTCCATAGATAGAAAGTGCACAGCATGGCATGTGCTGTGTTGCAAATGTTATATATTTTTTTTGTCTTGTTTCTAAGCATAAAGAATTTTTAAGTTAGTTCTAATAATTTATAAAGATCAATTTACATAAATTCTGTATTTTAATGTGGAAAAGTGTGGAAGGCTGGGACAGGTACAAGTTATTGTCAATTAAAATGTCTTTTTCAAAATAATGGGCTGAAAGCAGTTAATGAATCAAACAATTTGTGGGCATGAAAGTGATTCTGTTATTTTACAGCTGAAACTAATGTCAAACATTTGAGTATTTTCCTGATTTTTCAACCTTCTTGTATTGTAGCAGCAAAAAAATCCTTGGAACCTGCTTTCCACATGGAAAAAGCTAAAGGCAAAAATGCAACTAAGAAAAAGGTAACCGTGAATTGGTAGCTAGAATTTTAATATGGACTAAAAATCTCTTCATTCCCCCCAGAAAGTGATTTAAAATAATTTTTCATAAATATGTGACATTTCTCCCAGATCATTTGTTAAATACAGTTTATTTTTTCAAGTACTGTGTTCTTTTCATATAATATTTAGCTGGTTTTTCAGTCAGGAGTGAGTTAGAATGATTTTGTACATTGGGTGCTGGTTTTAGTAGACTGATGGTTGGATTCTCTGAGCTTTGGTAAAAAGCTTTTTAAACCTTTTTAATTTCAAGTAATCAAACCAAGTTGTCTGCCATTTTATCTTATGTATGTATTAATCATTCTTGTTAACTGAAGATGATTTTATTCTTCCAAAGAGTAACAAATGTAAACCCCAGAGTTCAAAAATGGATGAAATGCTGGTAAAATCCACCAGAGAAAAGCTCCCTCGAAGAGCAGCAGCAACAAAAAATTACAAAGAGCCTTCCAGTTCTGAGTCTGAGAGTGAAGAAAGGATTCCAACATGCACCTCCAAGGAGGAGAAATCCAAAACACAGGTGTGCAGCTCCACTTGATTATTAAAAATCCATTCCTGCCATGTTTTTCAAAGTAAACTCTGCCCTGCTTTGTACTTGGTACTCCTGTACTTTGCTTAAGTGCCCAACATAAGCAAATTGAAGTTAATTTAATTTTCTTTTAATATTTTTAACTTTTTAAATGATAAGTATTGAGCTGCTAAGAAAATCAGTCCTGAATAATCTTCTCAGTCATAATAGATTTTGGTTTCTATTTATGAGATTTGTTCTGCTGCAAAGAACTACTGTGTGCTTTATTTTGAAAATGTGACAATATTTTGAAAATGTCCTTAAATTGGGAGGGTTTAGTGAGCCAAATCTTGTTGAGTTGATGTGGTGCTGGTAATGCTGTGTCAATACATTTGCTGAATATCCAAATGGATTTTTAGCAAAGGAACACTGGTTGCTAAAACATTTTCATTGTTTTAGCATAACATGTCAATATATATGAAAAGGTTTATAAGCTTTATTCATTAAATCCTGAAACATCAGTGATTGCCTCCAGGAGTTAAGTAGTTCATAAGAACAGAAATTTGTGTTGAGTTAAAGAAAATCAGTGTTTATTAATGTTGGAAAACCTGATCTTTTTATGGATTTAGGTACTTCTGTTGGTGCTCCTTCTGCTTGATCAATGGTATATAGATAACAGACCTCTGTCTCTCTTTATCAGCTTCTATGGACACTGTGGTTACAAAGATGTTTGTATAACTTTTGTATTTTGATAGAAACATATGAATGGGCCAAACAAGGATTACAAGCAGCCAAAGGTACTGCAGGCTGTACCTGTGGAGCCAAAGAGAGTGGACAGCTATGTGCAGAAGGCACTGGCTGAATCCAGGAATTCTGCAGAGCAGAGGGAACTGGAAATGCCTTCAGCTGAGGACCCTGCCTCCCCTGAGACAATGAGATGTAGGTGTTTTCACTTCTAATTTCTAGCAGTACTGAGGTGGAGGTTAATTGAGGGTTATCACAGCAGTACAATTTAACATTTATTTCATGCTTTTAAAATGAGGTATCTCATAATTCCAGTTGTTGCACAGAATTTAAGGAGTTGTATTAATCTGTCACTAACACTTGTGTAGGTTGGTGCAGTTCTTTGAATCAGGGTAATACAGAAACACATTATATCAGTGTTAGAGCAAATCTGGTACTGCTGAAACTGTGGCAGAGGGAGAAAGGGGAAGGGTGGCAAGGCCTGTGCCAAATCCCACACATTTGAGACTTGGAAACTGCCAGGGCTGGAGCAGGGAGCAGTGTGGGGCTTTGCTGGCCCTGTGTATCCCCCCTCTGGTGCTGACAGTGCAGGAACTGTTCCCCAGGTGCTGAGAGGGTGTCAGGAGATGCCAGCCCAGAGCCCAGCTCCAGTGAGAGGTCACTTGGTCTGCAGGAGTCATCACCAGAGGACAGAGGAATGCTGAACTCTGAGAAAGGATCCTCTCCCAGTAATTTCTGTCCACAAAACAAGACTATGCAAAGTCTGGGTGTAACTGAATCCCCTGAGACAACAAAGTTGGCATTTGGAAGGAAAAGCTTCTCACCAGTTTTAACTGAAGCATCATTGGTAAGAGCATTAACCTTTCTCTAGAGTTGTTTTAACTGAAATTGTTCCATTTGGCTGCCAACTGTTTCTTGCTTCTTCTCTCAATAATGCTTGGGGTTTTTTGTTCATGTGCAGCTCAGCTTAACCACATATAAAACTGTCAGTGGCAAAAATTCCAAGGGAGCTGTAGCAGAAATCTGTAACAATAATGAAGAGTCGAGTTTCCAACGTCGCATTTCAGACACTTTTTCTGTTAAAGGGAAGCTTCAGGATATCACTAAACCTATCCCCAAGAATAAGGAAGAGGTATGTTCCTGAATTCATTGCTCTTCAGAAGAGACCTGCAGCTTTTTGCTTTATCAGCTTACAAGTGATGATGTTTAAGGGACATCTCCTGTCAACAATGATTTCTTTTTCCCTCAATGTGTAGCTCAGTTTAACAGCATATAATGCTGACAGTGGAAAACATGCCAAGGGAGCTGTGCTGGAAGCACGGAGTAACAGTGAGGATTCAAGTCCCCAGTCTTGCTTTTCAGACATTTGTGCTAAAGGCAAGCTCCAGGATCCCACCAAAGCTCTCCCTAAAAGTAAAGAGGTGAGTTAGTGCATTCCTTGCTCTCCAGAACAGAGCTGCAGCTTGGCATCTCTGTTATCTCCTCTGCACGTGCTGAGGTTTAAGGGAAATGCATCTCAGTAGTTAACACAGATTTTGGGACTGCTAATAGTTAACTTTTAAATATTGGAGATAAATTAGATAATGGTTTATCATCTGGATACAGTGAAAGAATTATATCCCAACAAGATCACTTACAATACATATGTAAAAAAATATAACAGGGAGTCAATATTTTCTTAGTGACTTCCAATAAAAAATAATATTTTTTCACAACATAAATGTGAGTCTCTGATGGACACTTCTAAAAGCAATTTAATTTTGAAGCTAATAAATAAGTCAGTGACTTTTCTTTTAGGATTGTGTAGCACCATCCCCATTGTCTGCTTCCAGCAGGAGTAGAGTACAGCCTTGGATTAGAGAACCTTATTGCTCCATGAATGAGTCAGGTACAGACATGTAACTCAAAGCAAAAGACTTCCTATGTGTCTCCATAAGGGTTAAGAAAAATGTTTTATTTGGCATAATAATTTGGCCAAAGTTTTTAAATCTTCCTATAGTTTATATATTTTCAGTACTATTCAGTTTCTTACTCTTTTTCTCATTGTCTCTGCTGTTTTAATTATCCCAAAAAAACTAAAACTCAGGCTCCAAAATGCAGCTTTAGTAAAGAGGTAGTTGTGCTCCAGATAAAAAGTTAGAGGTGTTCCTACTGATACTGGGAAAAAAAAAATGGGGATAATGGTTTTATCAGAAAAAATCCCAGACTTGCTCATCAGTCAGAGCTCAGTTGAACACGCCCTCTATAAGTGTGATGGTTATTAATTCCTATATAATTCTCATGTTTTAAAGCCAAGATACATCCTCCTAGAGTTTGCATGCAATGTGTCAATAAAACCTTGTTTATCCTCCCATCTCATTGTTGTAAATAATGCTAAAATCCAGCATTGTTTCCATGTTTGTTGAAGGACCAAGTGTACCAACATTCCTCAAACGAACTTACCACAGTGCCACAGAAGGCAGCTCTGATGAGACAGAAACAAGCAAAGAGGAGGAAAAGAAAGGAAGGAGAAGAAGAAGTTTACAGCCCAAAAAATTATTTAAAACAGATGATGCTGCTACTTGCAGAGGTCGGTCATGGACTGACAGTGCAAAGTTTTAAAATAATGTGACAAATTCAAGGTTTAACAAGAAAATAGAATATCTATAAAAAGGCATTTTAAGTGTTAAAGCAAAGAATAAAAAATGCTAGATATTTAGAGACTGGATCCATATGAAAAGTGAGAAAATTGATATGCAAATAGCAACAGATTCTAATCTAATTGATGACATTAATTTATGTAGAACAAAAGCTGTCCTAGGCCCTGTGCTAACTTCAGACTGGGGACTTTATAATACTGAATTTGACATTTTTTTTGTTCTCTTCAGTGTCTGAAAGTGTCTCCACTCAATCTGCAAATGACCTGTCTGGTTTGGATGCAGAATTCTGGAAGCCTGATTGCTCAACCATCAGCATTTGTCAGCAGCTCCAGAAAGAATTTACCAAGAAAATTGAGGCAAGACCCTTCATGTGCACCACTTGGGGAGTACATGAGCACATGGGTGACAGCTTGGCTTGCACCACACCATTACATTTTTAAAGGGGGTTTGTTGTGATAATAGGCAGTTACAGTACTGAATATTACAGTTTTTTGGGGTTTTTTCTAAAGTTTCTAAAGAATATTACAGTTTTTTGGGGTTTTTTTATTTAATCTGAATTTGACGTTAAAACACCCTCTTAGAACCGCTCCCGGAAAATGGACAATTTCAATAAGCAAACCCTGAGAGCTGCCCATCAGCATTTGGCCACCATGAGTTACCAACTCCATGAATGCAGGTCAGTAATGGCAGATTTCTGTTACAACATCCTTAAAATGCAGGGAATACCTTCTGCAAGTAACCTGGTTTGTTTTGGTAGGATCAGGCAGCTGGACAAGTTCCATTTTACTCTCACTGAGGAGCTGGAGAAATTTGAAAATGACTCTCAGTCCCTGAAAATCATGGAAAAAGAATTCTCGGTTTGTATTTCAGTTGTTTTGCTCATGGGTAAAAGGGAATTCTTTGGAATCTGTAGATCATTCACATTATCTTTAATTTAGTATCATTAATGTTGATTTTTCAAAGCCCTTACGTTTTTGCTTCTAATTGGGTCAAATTTCAAGTAATGCCTTTGGGGTGTCAGGATGCTCGTGGAATCCCAAGGTCCCTCTGTATTTTCCTGCATGCATCCACTGTTTGAACTCCTGTATGTTTTTCCTCCTACAATAAACTCCTACAAGTGCTTTAATGGGCTGGCTTTTTCCAGCTCCTGTGGGGGCTGTGTAACTCCTGCCCCTTCTGTGTTCAGCCTGTGGTTGTCATTTTGTTCATATTAGAAATCAATTACTTTTAGTTTGGAAAATCAGTTCCCATTGATTAATATCTCTTAATATTTTTCTTTCCAGACCTTTTGGAAAAAGCATTCCCACACTTTTAGTATGTACATAAAAAATGAGCAGCAGAGGTCAGTAGGGTTCAACTAATCCTGGGATGAGATTTCTGTTCTGTTCACTTGAGGGAGATCAGCACAACTTCTCTTCTCTCTGCAACTCCTTCCATAAAAGAGAGATGGTTGATGAGAAAATGAGATTAAAATGTTCATGTAATTATTCTCCAGTTAAACTTCCCCACATAGCTGAGGGACTGTTCCAGCAGTAACAATGATGGGGATATTAATCCATGCTTTAAATGCAAATAGACTCCCAACAATGGGATGTATTTGTGCTCTTTGTAGCAAGTTCTTATGTAGCAAAGCTGTTTAAACTGCCTTTATTTCTTCAGAATTCAGATTCTTAAAACTTCATTTGAAAAGAATATCTATCATTCTGTTGGCTGTGAAGAAAATGTTTTTACTTCAGAGGTATGGTGAACTTCTGTTTTGCTCATTGAGATAATTCCTCAGTTGCACCCACAGATACCAGTATTGCCTTTTTTCCTGAAGATTTTATCCTCAGCATTATATTAATGTCCACAATATTTTTTTAGCTTTTGCCATAAATTTCACAATATTCAGTGTTTGTGCCTTGATTTCACCCATTGCAAGCTGTGTGCAGTTCTCAGGACTTATCCTGGATTCTATGACTTTGTTTACTGATGTTACTCATCCAAGAAAGAAAAAAATTTAAAAATTTAAAACATGCTTTTCCCTAGGGCAGGTGCATCTGCATCTCTTGGTTATGACACATTTAGGGACATCATTGTTTGCTTGAAAATGTGGTGGCACTTGAGAGCAGAGGAGGTACATTCAGTGTCTTTTTGTAGATGCATCTGCTGAAAGAAGACATAAAAGGACTCCAAGAGAAATTTCTAAAAGAAATGGTAAATAAATTTATCTTGTCTTTTTTTTTTTTGCAGTTTGAACACTAAATTACTAAAATTTTGATTTCTAGTCCCCTATCAAAAATAATTAGTCAGAATGCAAATGTCACTGACTTTACTATATTTACAACCTTACCTGAGGGATGGGAGCCACAGGGAGATGTGCATGGACTCGTTTAGTTTTGTCTTAATGATGAAAATTACCATATTTGATAGACTAAGCAGCATGTACAGTGCACCAGGATTGCAATACATGAAATAGAATCTGCCTTTTTTCAAAAGCATGTGATAAATACAGGGTGATAAAAGTGATAAATGTCAATTTGTTTTGTACAGCAAGAAGAGGAGCTGTGTAACGTTCGCCGGGGATTGCAGACCTTGTTTCAATCAAAGGCAGAATTCTGAAATGATTTTTCAGATTTCTTCCTGAAATTCAAGGTGAATATAAACACTTTTGTAATGGAAAATTTGGTAAATTTTTTTTTGGTCACACTCAAGGACACTACTGTAATGAAAGTATATTTACCTTACTAATATTAAAGTATGTGTGGATAAGACTTACCCACTCACCTGTGAGATTTGGAATTATTTTACTGAGTCTGCTAAAATGTAATATGCCATTTTATTTTTAGCACATACTACTTCTAAATAATTGTTTAACAATTTTTATAGGTTACTTAACTGACTTTCAGAGAAATCACTTTGAATTTCACTTTGAATCAATGTTTTGGGTCTGATCCAGAATACAAGCCAGGAATTATTTAGGGACCAAACCACCTGGTTTGATCTCAGTCCTGTTTGTCTGTGGTGTTAGACTTCAGTAGGATTTTCTGAGAGGACACTCTCAACACTTGTGTTGGAACTGTCTTGCAAATAGTTCTATTAAACCAGTCAAGAAAAACAGATGCTGTCTCTTGGGTTTTTTACTCAATATCATTGTTATTTTGCTTTAAATCAGTAAGAAGTCAGATAAAGCTGCTGTGCAAATATTTTGGGTAAGAATTTTAAAGCCACAAGGCTGTTTTGTCTCTCTGGAAATAATTACACTGAAATTTCCAGTAATTTGGTCCATTCATCCCATTTACAGCAGTGTACAAATGTTTTCTGAGCTTCTGGTTTTTGTGTGGTTTGGGGGTTTTTTGGAGCCTGTGCTCACTGTGATCTCCACTAGATGGACTCCTTGAGATGTTAAACTTTTCTTTCCACTGCTCTGATTGAATTTCATCTGAGTGAAACAGGACTTGTCTCTAAACTGTGCAAGGTTTTAAAAGTGCACTGCAAGGCCCAAATTCTTTCTTACAATGAGGCCACGTGGGAAAATTAATACTCCTGCCTTGTTTTTAGTTATGGACAGGCATTGTGCACTGCAGGCCTATTTCCCACTGGGAGGAAGAGCAGCCTCCCTGAGCCAAATGTGCCCTCTGAGGTGTGGTCCCAAATTGCAGCAGGAATCCATGGCCCAGGGATGTCCAGACACCTCCCCAGCCCCCAGAGCAGGCAGTGCTGAGGGCCAGGGCTCAGGGGCTCTGGAAGTGTCACAGCTTGTGCCTCCCCAGGAGCAGAGCAGAGGCCAGGCTGGCTGAGGAAGGATCAGAGCATGGACAGGATGGAGCCACTCAGAGCTACCCCAGGCTTCAGGTGCAGCAGTGACTCAGCTCAGGGGCAGTGTTTGGCATTTCAAACCTGCTCTAAGTTAGCCTTACTATAATTGTATTATGTTTTTCAACATAATTGTAATGTGTTTTGTATCATATTTACTGGCAGTGGAAGTGTGCATCCCTGCTAAAGAGGACATACAGTACATGGGTTATTAGCCAAGTTTAGTTTGTAGTTAACAGTGGCTCATCTCAAACTGAAAATGCTTCTTCTGCTGAAGAAACCTTGCTCTCCTTTCTCTTTAGCCTTTGTATATTGCACCTGGACTATCATTGTATTGCTGTTAAGAATTACTCCTGTATTATTAATAAAAAATGATAGATACATGTATGTTAAAAGGCTAGTTATGATGTTACATATTTCTGTGAAAAGCCAGCAAGTTAAAAAATCACAATAAAGAGGAAAAAACACATCTTTGGGTCAAGTGATGGGGTCATTCAGCTGATAGTCAATGAGACAAACATTAAAATGTTGACACCACCTCTCCCAGGAGTCCTGAGTTCCTTCCCCCCTTGCACTGCCACAGACTGTGTTGCACTGGGTGTCCTTACCTCCCATTGCTGCCTGGCAGTTCCTCCAGGAGCAGCTCCAGTTCCTGTGGTTCCATCCCCACTGGGACAGAGCTGTCCCTGTGTGGGGGCTCTTCCCCACCTCTCAGCAATTCACTAGTAGTCTATACAAGCACTTTGACAGACTGCATTTTATTATTTTCACACTTCATGGAGATCATCTCAATGAAGCTACAGGACCAATAATGCCTTTTTCAAGCGTTTAACATTGAATGACTCCCCAGAATGGCAGCACTTCAGTCTTGCAGAGAAATGTTGATCTTGTGAGTGGATTCACCATTTTTTCTGTCTCACCACATGTGATTCCCAGCTATTAATGTGTTCTTTTTCTCACAATTATTTTTTAGTAGCATGGAGTAAATCCTCAGGTGCTTCTCCATGTCAGGAAATATTAAAATGCCTGGCTTTACATTTTTCTCAACCAGTTCTATTTGCTTTGTTATTAGCATTTAGTAACTTTTTACTTCTTACTGTCAAGAAAGCATTAAAACCATTTGTTTGCTAAACATCAAAGTACATTGTTACATTTCTGCCTCTGGTTGTCCAGTTTAGGAATTTGGAATAACAGTGAACCAAATTGTCATTTTTAGAGGGTCACAGCCTCAATTGGTGCAGAGTGACAATCAGCTTATGCTATTCCACCAGGTGGAAAACCTTAGCTGAGATCATCCTTTTGCAGACCCTGTGTTGATGAAGAAGTCAAATGGTTTGGTGCATAATAATTATAATCTCTTCCCAACTATCCCTGGGAAAAAAAGAGCTTTAGGAAACATGTTCATTTCCTGCAATAAGTAGTCATTTAATTAAAGAACAAAAGTAACAGGAATCAAAAATGCTTGCAGCTGTGATTCTGTTAGACAGTATATAAAAAAGAATGAAATTATAATACATTAAATTAGTTTTTAGAACATGAACTTAGGTGTTTTACAAACTAATTGTGGTAAGTTCAAAATGTCTTGTCAACGTAATACTGGATGACAGAGTGTCATGTCCATTTATGTCAGAGGCCTTGGAATGGTAAAGCCTGTACATGCACAACATCTCCTTTTCCAAGGCAGCCTGCAAACAGTTCCACTCAGGTGGGAAAGGAGAGGAGGAGGCTCTTCCAAGCAGCTTCACTTCAGTCTTTTTCAGCAGCTTGTCCCACTCCACAGGCCAGACCCTCCTGCCTCCAGAGCTCGGGGCTGGCGTCCTGTCCCCAAGGGCTGCAGAGGCTTCACTGCAGAGTCCTTCTGTCACAGCAACGTCCAGGGAGCCTGCACTGAACCTCAGGGAAAGGCTTCAGGGTTCCCTGATGTGTGTTCAGCAGCAATATCAAAAAGTAAAGACAGATTCTTCTCAGAAGAAAATTTCTATGGCCTGTGAAATCTAGGAGGAAAGAGACATTTTTCAAAACTCTTTGCAATATAATTCAATTATTTTTGATTCAATTATTTTATGTTAGATTAACAAAATTTTTAAAAGCCCACAGAGAGATTCATTCTGTTTAAAGGTACAGTGACAGTGCTGAAGAATATTAGCAATTCTTAATTTTCCCCAGCACATTGCCAGCCCTGTGCCACAACTGTGGTGCAGGTACAGTCCTCAGGGCCAGTGTACCTCGTTTACATTTCTTTGGGAATGCAATTGCAAATCCAGGTATGGAGTTGATGTGGGGTTTTTTTGTCTAGTAAAAGAAGCCACAGTTTGTCATTGGTAACAATATTCTTCACTGTGCAGTGATCTTTTTTAAGAGTTAAGCAATGTTGAAATTCTTTATGAAGTATGAGGAGATACTGTTGGTGAAATGTTTGATAGTCTTAGATTCTGGAATAAATATTCTTCTTGCTCTGTAGCCTTGTTCTTTTGGCTGAGATCCATAATTAAAGCCCCAATCATATGCAATGCCCTAGCACTAATTGTAAATTGGAAGCCTGTTTACTCCTAATATCCTGAACAAATTTCAGAATCTCTCATTATCATCTAGTGAGACTCCCCAGGTAGCTCCAATTAGGAAATGTGTAGCTCACTGCCAGACTGAAGCTGCAGCCATCCCTTTTCCCTTCCCACGTTCATTCCATCAGTGCAGGGAAGCTGCTTTGCCCTTAATGATGCCCTTTTGCAAGTACCAGTGGCTGTGGAATCAGCCTCTCATATTGGTCCTCCTCGTGAAGAAGGGAAATGAATGTTTTGGTCTGTGTTTGAACACAGTCCCTGGCAGCAGTACTGGCACATGGAGCAGGCACGGCCCTGCCCAGGTTCCCAGAGGAATCTCCAGTCACATGCAGAGTGACAACAGCCCAGCCCTGTTCTCTCTCCCGACCTCCTCCTGACAGGGAGTGTCATTAAGTGTCATTAAGTTACCTGGGGCTCCTTCCAATAGCAACTGCACTGACAGGGAGTGCTGAAATCCCCAGGCTGAATGCTTTAGAACAAATCCAATTAGAACAAAGGCATTACCCCTGGGCACTGGCCTTTTATGGTCAGTGCAGTTCTGTATTTCTGAGCAGGGAATTTTCAGTGTTTGTGATAAGGCTGCAGGCTTGAGTACATTAAATTCAGAGATCTTTAAACAGTTTATTATGTTGTTCTATTTTTAAAAATCATATTGTTTTCTGTGTTATATACTTTAATTTTTTTGTCCTATCTTTGAATCTTTGGTGCAAGGAATGCCAGCTGAGGGATGCTCTGGAGAATGTCTGCAGGTTTCTTGGTATGTGCTAATAAAATCCCCCAAAAAATCAGAAAATTTGGTTCTCTTCAGGAAGAGAAATGCTCCAATTTTCTTTTAATATTAACCTCCCTTTGCATATTCTGTGCATCCAGCACATAAGAATGCAATCCACAGGTTCAGGAGTCAAGGAGTCAGAGCTTTTAGCAGGCAGCAGAGATAAACAGCTGGAAAACTGACCTTGTCAAATGTTTGCTCGATGCATGAACCTCCATTTCATTACTTTTGTATTCGTTCAGCTCCTTCCGAATTGCTGCCTAGGAATTGAAAAGAGAAAAACATGAACAAATAATGTTGTGTTTGTGAGCAAAATCCCAGACCTGCAGAGCAGAGCAGTGTTCTGGGGTAGATAAACCAAGTACTGGGTAGAGCAGAGCACTCTTGTGCTGGTAGAGGTGCTGAATATTTGGGTTGTATGGATTGGTGACACAATACTTCTCATTTGTTATTGATTTCTGACAGGGTCACTGCTGTCTAGAAGCAATTCTGACAGAATAACACCTCAGAGCTGGTTGTCTCACATTTAATAAGATTCCAGTTAAAATTTATTAAAGATTAGGAGAAGCTGCCAAGAAATTGATCCATTTTTCAGTCACAAGTGCAGAGGTGCAGCTCTGACCCTGACTTCCTGAGGTGTGCCACCAGTATGAGCAGAACTGTCACTTTCTTTAAGCTGCCTTGTTAATTGAAACATGAACATTGACACAGTAAAACCAGGAAAAGTCTAATTGTAGTAAAGGTATATACAAGGAAAATATGAAATTCTTATTCTGTTGATTGCTATGGAATAGCTTCTTCACCATTTCAGAGAGCTTGGGAGAGCAGCTGCAGGAGTAGAAGTGCTCTGTTCCTTTTCTATGAGTTCTCTAATCCCATTTGTCCCTTACTGGGGAGACACTGGGATGGAAACCAAAGTGTTTGAGGTCTCAGCACAAAGCCATGTTAACAGTCCTGTGTTTGCCATTTTCCAGTAATGGTCTCAGAATCCTGCTCCTTCTGCTTCCTGGAGCCCTGAAACTTCCCAATGCTCTGGCTGGAATCATGGTGAACTATTCTTACTACTCAAGCACCTAAATGTGACACTTAAATTGGGCTGTGAATCAGCTCCGTGGCAGGTATGTGATGGGGCAGAATGAGAGTTCATGCTCAGGAGAATGTGAGTCCAGTGACTCCTTGAGCATTCATAGGAAAAAGGAGAGGAAATTTTTGCATGTGTGGGACAAAACTTCCAGTCTGAGAATAAGGGTTAATACTCTCTTGGCTGGAAATGGTTTTGATTTGGAACCTAAATACTGTATCCACCTCTTTGGGTGGGTAGGTGGAAGCCTTTTGAGTACTAAATAGGCTTTTTTATGACATTTGTATGATTTCAACATAAAAAATCATGGAAAATTTTACAGAGCTGAAATGTTGCAGAGGTTCAAGTCTGTTGGGAACGTCATGTATCATTACAAAGCAAGGAGAAACCAGAACTTTGTTGTTTGTCAGTACCTTGTCTGCTGCTGACAGTCGTGTCCATGGTTTATCTGCTCTCCTGTCGTAGTCCTGTGCTTTTGCCACTTCCACATAATCACTGAATCGAATCAGGATCTTTCTGTCTCTCAGTTCATCAACTGTAGGTCTCTGGTTAAGCTGTATTCAGAATTTTGTGAAATAAAACCAGGGTTAATAACAAATGAGTCAGTGAAAAATGCAATATTTGCTTCTTTTCATCTTGGCTCAGTGTGCATCTACAAATATGGAAAACCACCCAACCCTTGGAAACTCCAGGGAAATATTTCACCACTTGGAGAACTGCTAGGAGAGTAATAATGGTTTAAATGGAGCTACAGCACCGTGCCTTTATCATGGACAAAAGAAGAAAATATCTTAACCCAGATATTGATAAAATATATTTTCAAAATGTAAAGGAATCATGAAGGATTTTTTAATGATCTCTGGATAATTCTGGATGCTGGAGGATGGTCTACTACAGGCAGAGGCAGATTGTCTGTGTGAGATTCTCAGCACTAGACTCTGTAAGAATTTCAGTCAAGCCTGAACAAGTTATCAGCATATTGGTCTGTAATTCCATTAGGGATTTCCAAGAACAGAACAACAAGATTTCGTTCTTACGCCGAGAATATTTTAAATGCAAAAAGAAATGTACTATGGGAGCAGACATGGTGTTCAGCAAGGAGTCAGCTCTGCTACAAAGAATGAAAAAGTCCTTTACCAGCAATGGAGCTGACAAATATGCCATGATATCCATTTTCTGAGTAAATTTATATGTAAATATTCTACTCAATTTCATCTAGCTGAGATAAGGTAGGTATGTCTATAATTGATATTACCAGACACTGCTACCAGACACTGCTGAGGAGGATGCATATTAAGGGAGGTTCTGTGTAATAACAACCTCTATGGCTGGGTGATATTATAATAATTTTGCTAAATTTCTAAAAGCTAATAGCAAGTATTGCAAGATTTTACCTTTCTTGTCAGTCTCTGCTTGATTTCCCTCCTCTCCTCCTGTTCCGTTTGATCATTTCGTTCTGCAGAGAATATAAAAAAAAAGATGACTTTCCTCATGAGGAAGTTTGGTGTTCTCCCAGGTTCCAGGCAATAGTGAGCACAGCCCAACAAGCAGCTGGCAGTTGTGTGTTTTGGTAATTCAGTGCATCTCTGGTGTGAGCTGGAGCACGGAGTCACCTCTCTGTGAGGACACTGTGCTGGTGCCAGTGTCAGCTCTGAACTCCACGGGGATTTAATGGAACAGCCACACCAACACTCCACTCGGATCAGCTTCAGAAGGAAAACCAACACACTCCATAGCTGATCCATCTTCCTTTTTTACTCTCCATACTGCTGGAGCCATTCAGGCTGTCAGATGCTCAGGAGTCACTGCAGCAGCTCCAGGGAGAGCCCGTTCTGCCCTCAGCCCTGCTCCCTCAGGCTGCATCACTCCTGGCACTGGCTGGCACCTTGGCTTTCCCTGACATGAGACCCCTTCCTCCTGCCAGGGTTCCTGTGCAGAGCTCTGAGCTCGGCCCCTGTCTTTGTGTGTTGTGCCTATTAACATTCCAGCCGTGAGAACTCCTACACGCTGGCTCTAAAAATAGCCTGGAGTGCTGTAACAGTGAGAAATAGATCCCCTGCCTTAGGAAAGGAGTTAATGGCGTTTCTATTCCCAGTACTAGCTGTTACTAAATTAAGGCGTGAGCCCGTGACCTGAACAAAGCTGCAGAGCCAGAGAAAAAGGTTTAACCATTCAGGGATTCTCTGGGTACTACTCTGAGGTTTATTATACCTCTTGCATTAGATATTTCCAGTGTTAAAGCACACACGTGATTTCTACTATGCCTCCAAAACCCACTAGCACTGCAGATGGATTTCCAAGATATTTTTAACAATGAAGCATTTTTCTCCCTGATTTTTGTGCTCATTAGATGACACTGAGATGCAATCAAATCTATTTAAAATAACATAGAAGTGCACAGCTCCACCTGGCTAGGCTACAAATGTAAATCAAATGAATTTAAAATGCTGTAATGTGCTGCATTATAGTTCAGTGGCAAGGCACAAAATGTAAAGAGAACAGGTCAGCTAAAATTAGTGCTGTGTCAGGGATGAGCAGCTATTTCAGTCTGCAATGTGTAAAAGAGAACAGGCTTTCAAAAGTAGAGGGTATTCTTAGATATAGAGACACCTGCAAGAAGCTATTCATTCAGCTTTAGTTCACCCATTTTACAGTAGATATTCCTATTTCGTATTTTTTTTAAATTAAAAAGAGATAATTTTCTGTGGTGTAGTGCCTTTTAAAGATATGATGTGATATGCAGTGAAAGAACTGCCCAGAGAAGCTGTGGCTGCTCCATCCCTGGAAGCCTTAGAGGGAAATTGGTCCAGTGGAAAGGGTTCCTGTCCATGGCAGAGGCTGGAATAAGAGGATTTTTAGGGTCCCTTCCAACCCAAACATTTCTGTGATTCTGTGATTCTAATTCCCAAAGAAAAGCCAAAAATACACCTTTCCAATCAAAAAATACTTTTCCAAATATAAACGTGTAGTAACTTATTTCTATTCACTTGGGTTCAGTGCTTATTTCCAGCTTCAAGAAATAAAAGAAATAGTTCTTTTACAAAAAAAAAAGAAAAAAACAAACCTGAGATTTTATATGAAATGCTGGCAAGGGGATTCTAAGACTCAGGCATTATTACTCAGCCAGCCCAGAGAGGCTTTTCCCATCACCATCCTTCTGCCCACACAGCTCCATTCATTGCTGAGGGCTGGTTCTGTAAATCTCAGCAGAGATCTGCCAGTGCTGAGGGGGCCTGTGCAGAGCTGGAGCTCATTCTGAGCTCTGTGTGACACCAAAGCATCTCCTTGGGACTGCACAGTGGGGTTCAAGAGATGCCTTCTTGGCCTGAGTTGGGCTTTCTGTTCAGCAAGGACACATCTGACACCTGGCCTGTGATTTTAGTTCATTTGCTTTTCATGCTTGGTGGGAAGCCAGTAGAGTTTCCATGGTTAAAGGACTTGGAAAATCAACAAAATTGTAAGAAAGTGCTGGCTTTAAGTTCGCTTTTTAGGTATTACTTTTATCTCAGAAACAACTCCCTGAAGGAGATAAGAAATCACTGTTTGAAATCTTGCTGAGATTTGCTTTAAAGTGACAGTAGTTGTACTTTGCAATATGCTTCTCTTTCTTTACCAGAGCTGTACAAATGTGAATTCTGAGTCCATGAAAGAACTTCTGTCAGCAGTACCAATTATGAACATCAAAGATGGTGGGAAATGCACAAAATTGCACAAACCCTTATTACACCTGGAGGAGGTCGTGGGGATTTCACTGAAGGGCTTTTATACTGCTACAGCTGTACAGGATACTCAGCTTTTATTATAATGGCAGAGGTAAATAAAATGGAAGTGGTTCTGATCCCAGCTGAACCTGTATAAAGCCTGAGCAACTCAACAGAAGTCAATAAATTTGCTCCATGCTGGGAGCTCTTTAAATGAGATACAAATCTAGACCAGTATGTTTAGCTGGTATTCAGGAAGTATCTTTAATTCTGCTTTATCTCCTTTCTGCTTTATCTCTCTCTAAGCTCATTATATGAATGTATTCAAACTTTTTTATTATTAAAACTGGTCAGTTTAACCCAGATTAAGGATGTAACCAGCACACTTCAAAAAAGTAAACATAAAGGAACAGATTTTTTCAGTGGAGATCAGCTTTTCCTTAGCCAAGGAAAAAAACCAAAGAAACAGATTTTCAGAGATTTTAGTTACCGACTCTTGAAAATCTGTCTCCACATAATTCAGGATCTTGGGTTACTGCATTTTCCTGCCTCTCTGGTAGATGACAGGTGAAGTTTGGCCAAGTTCACCCACTCATGTTGCAAAGAGGGTTTCTTTTCCTCCTCAAGCTGTGCACATGCAAAATAGAGTTCATTTTACTGTGTGTGATCTGTGCATTGGAACTGTACAGAAAACACTGCTAAATACAGGCTGCCTGTGGAACCCCTTTGTGTGAAAACTGAATGAAATCCCAAATAACTTCAATGGCAAGAGCCTAAGGTTTTTCCCTGGAAATCACTAAGAAAGTTTTTGAGATACACAATTTTAGGTTACGCATTGCTG
The DNA here is from genome assembly GCF_037042795.1 of Molothrus aeneus. Classification (NCBI taxonomy): domain Eukaryota; kingdom Metazoa; phylum Chordata; class Aves; order Passeriformes; family Icteridae; genus Molothrus; species Molothrus aeneus. Next base: position 11,598,419 of record NC_089662.1, read on the forward strand.
ATGACTTTTTTCCTAGTGAATTACAATCTCATGATTAAATACAAATCAAACAGTGTAGGCAGCACTGCTTGTATGACAGATTTCTGTGGCTTTATGCTTTATGTTTGTTTAATGAGAACCTATAGTTCACATCACTCTGGGTTTTGTCTCTCAGCATTAAAGAGACTAAACAGCAGATGGATTTCCCCTTTTGAGATCCATAGTGGAGACAATTTCAAAGCTCTCACCTTCCCCTAATTCAGCAGTTTTAAGGGAAGGGGTTATGCTCATCACTTGTTTGATCCCTTGGAAACACTTAGGAAAAGAATTGCAAGTTTTGCCTGAATTTGAGAGATGCTGAGAACACTCCCCTGTGGCAGCACCTGTCCCAGGCCTGGGACTGTCCCTCTAATAATTCAGGTATCTCTGGTATCTGATCTTTGACTTGGCAGATCTCCAGTGACATGAGCAAACAGAGTGGACAGAATCACATCTCTGCAAGGATGCTTCCCCCAGCCACTCTATTGCCAGTGCTATTCAGTGTTTGTCCTGAAAATCCATGTCTTGAAAAATGTCACTCCAAGTCTCATGGCACTGTGACACTCAGATCGTATTCCCCTCTCAGACACCAGTAACAGTGGAATCAGAATGAAAATTATTTGAAAGCCTGAACCTGAACGGTTCTTTCTGTCCTCAAATTGCAAGTCTTTGTGAAAAATTAAAACTTTTAGGCACAGAAAATTATCCCAGTGAATTAATTTATCTATTTCAAAATAATATGTTCTGGAAATACAATCACTAATTTCAACAGACATACATAAAATACTTTAGAAAAAAAAAAGTACTCACGTTTCAGTA